>NC_068547.1:3939393-4242424 GCF_026212275.2 Microplitis demolitor | reverse complement strand
AATATTCGTTAAATAATTGCATAGACATCTTTTGAATTAAGATCATAGGGTTTGAATAAAATTGTTAGGGTAATAACTGAGGGGCTTTAACACCGAATAATTAATATACTTTTACATACACTGTAAAGAGTCAGAAGTTTTGGAGATGGGTTATGAGTAAATACGGACCTTATTTTATTCATAATTCAGACCGTCACTCAGAGTTGCAGTAAATAAAGAGTTTATTCGGGGTGATTTCCAACTTGGATTTTTTCTTAATCTGCGTTCACTCTGATCCGGAGTTTTGATGGCAAAATACTTCCCTTCGGAGTGAATTTAGTTAATTAAAAATCGTCCACCCCGTATTCATTCTGGATTTAATCCGCGTTTACTCAACAAATTTTTTACAGTGTATATATATAAGCTTAAATAATTATGATAATCTATATGCCGGATAAAATAATTAAAGAACTAATGATTAATGATCTTCAAATTAATTAATAGTATATCATTCAAATATCATATTCATAGTATACGTATTAAGTTAAATTGATTGGAAAAAAAAATTGAGCATTGAACTGGTCAGTAATTTAAATGATCGCACAATTATTTGAATAATTAGATTAAGTGAATTAATGGATTAAGGCTATCAATAATACTAGTAATAGTATATGCGTTCTTCCAAACTAAATACTTAAGTTAGTTTCATTTATTAATATATTTTTTTTTAACTTTATCAACTATAGTTTTATTAAAATTTTGAATAAATTTATTCCATTATTTTTTCAAATAATTCAGTTGATCGTTTATTAAATTAGCGTCTGATTCTTTACTTTTTTTTTTTTTTTAATTTTTAATTACTTTATTTTTATTATTAATTGAATTTAAAAATAAATAATTATTGAGATTTTAATTAAATAATAATTGATAATAATTATGATAAGTACGTCTTAATAATGATAATAATAATTAGAAATAAAAATGGTCAAGCTGTGACTCGAGACAAAAAAATAAACTTTTAACAGCAAACAATCTCAGGTTACATCGAATTTTAAGATTCACAGTGAAAAATGAAAGGTTACTGATTAATTTAGTGTTTATTGCATTCGGATTTTCAATCGCATTTTAAATTAATATATTACTTTTTAAATTTTTAATATTGTTTTTAAAAAACTTTCTTTTTTTTAATTGAAAAAGCCAAGAGATAAAGGATAGAGTGTGTTTATTAAAAAAAAAAAAAAAACGCGTGAATCGAAACATATAATAAGCAAACAAAAAAAAAAAGTAATGATAAGTACAATTACTTAGTATAATTAACTATGCCTATAGGCAATTGCACTCTCTAATCGCGAAGCGCAGTGGATATGCTCTGAATTCATTTAAAAATTTTATTCAATGCTTCTTTTTAATTATTTCATATATTTAAAAGTAATTATCATTCACAAATGTATACTAATTTTTTTTATTTTCATACTTTTGGATTATTAAAAAAAAAAATGATAATTTAAGATTAGTTATAATAAACATTATGTTCCTAACTAGATGTAAATTAAATGAGCCTTAATATAATTATTAAAATAAGAACAAATAAACTCATCGTTATATAGATTTACATTTAATAATTATTAAAGTATAACAAAAATTATACGCACTAATTAGATCGCACTTTTGCTTAACTTCTTAGTTCACAAGCTGAGAAGTAACTGGGAGCTAGTGACGCAAACTCGTGAACTTTAAATAGTTATCTCTCTGGTGGGATAGTTTACTTAAATTGAAAATTACATGAAATTTATGAACCATTTGACACTAAAATAAAGTTTAAGATTTTTCGAAATGATTCACGTTGTCGAAAATATTCTTATGACAAAATACACAAATATAGCAGTCATTAATATAAGAATGAATAAGAAATATTTAAAGATTAGTGAAACAAATATGACGTATATGTAGACAATCGAAGTAATGCTGGAAATTCCATACCTATGAACGTGAATAAAAATAGTGAACATGAAGTATTTTGAGGAAAACGTATTTGAACTAAAATGTATGCTTAGATTACGCATAAATTAAATTAATAAGTACTATTGCTAATTATTTGAAAAAAAATAATAATAATTATAACGTGAGTGAGCGTTTTACAGGGGATTAATATCTTACTGTAAAAAAGAAAATAAAAAAAAATGTTTTAATGTAAACATGAATTATCATTTTTCTTGTAATAATTGTACATCGATCGATCAATATTATTTTGGGATATTAATTATAGCTATATAAAGGTAATCAAACTGCTAATTTATATAATATTGATAATTTAGAATCAACTAATAATAAGAAAAATTTTTTTTTTGCTTAAATAATCGCTATCGATTACTTCAATGACTTAATAACATTAAATACAAAAGTAAATTACAAAATTTAGTATCTTTAATAATAAGACTTTTAGTAATTAAGCAACTACTAAACCTCATAGTCATACAACAACTATCACTACATTATTCCAATTAATTTAAAAAAAAAAAAAAAGAAAAAAAAACAAACAAAAAAAAAAATAATGTAGTTTTTAATAAATATTATTTGACATGAAAATTTACTTACATTTTGATAAAGTCATGTAAATGCATAATAGGGGTGTAAAATTAATATGTGACTAACTGGATAAAACGAAAAATTAATAATTAATATAAAGCATTTATTACTATTATTATTTGTCAACGGCGAGCAAATGTATTATACATACATAGATATTTATATCATAGCATGTCGCAAACTTGAAATAAAGTTTTTATTGTAAAGCTATGTAGTAAAAAAATGTCACCACCTATAATGTTGGCTTTTGAACCTTAAATACCATTAAATAATCTTGTATCGAGTAACCATCAATTCTAATGTGGAAATAACAACATGTAATAATTAAACTGAAATAAAATACCTTGTATCAACATTACTACTATCATTAAATATGTATTAATAACTTGTCAAATTATCAGGTAAATAAAAACGTATGCAAGTTCCAACAATCGTAATTGGTTTTATTTTTATTCCCTCATATATTAAACCTATCAGGTCTGGATATACTCAAAATTTTTATAAGAAAGTGACTTACAAAATGCAAAAAGACTATTGCAGATAAGGTAAAGGTACCGTTTTTGGCCACTTTTGGACACTCGAAAAATTTGAATAAAATAATTTGAAAAAGACGCAATGACATATTTAATTTTTTAAATATTTTTCAAAATACTTTTATCTTGCTATTAAAATAGAAATTTTATTTTGCACTTTTTTATTAATTAAAATAAAGTATTAACCTTTCGTTTCTTGCCCGACGATTTTCACCGCGCGGCGAGCACTGTGCCGCCCATGCTAAATGAAATGCGAAGTTGCCAAATCACAATGCTATGAATTATTTCTTACAGTAACAACAGTACGTTTGGCAACATGGTTACAAAAATTGAATCGACGATTTAACTCGCATAATGAGCACTGTGCCGCTTTTTCACATTCTTGTTATAGATAAACATACATTTTTTATATTTGAAATGTATATTTATTAATTATACATATATTTTATAAGAATACACATTTCAAAGAGAGAATTGATTAAGTATAAAGTCACAAATACCCATACAGTAACTTTTATTGAATTTTAGTTAAAAAGGCGGCGTCACGCTCATAGCGCGAGTAACAAAAGGTTAAATGTCCAAAAATGGAGCAATGGCCACAGATGGTACCTCTAAACTATTTCTATCATATTTGAAGATATCTTAGTTACTTATTATCTTATTTTATTTATTACACGCATCAAGCGCGAAAACATTTTTTTTTTTGCAAGTTTTTTTATTAGTGATTATCAATCATTTATAATATAATCACCATCGTTGCTTACTACTCTCCATGGAGAATCGATGCATTGATTAAGCAAAAAGTAGGTGGCATCTGTAAGCTTTATCGGTTTTGCTTTAAAAAGTCATTGGCAAATTGTTTCAACTGAGTGTGATCAAAGCTTGTTTTCACGTAAATGATTACCTACCGACCCAAGTAAAGAATAATCTGTTGGAGCCAAGTCTGACGAATGAGGTGGGTGTAGTACTATTTCTCAGCCGAGCACCCATATTTTGAATCGTATACTTTTAGCAATGCGTGTTCGAAATTGATCATGGGAATTAATTTGCTGAAATCAATTAATAATACACACCAAGTACATTCGAATCATTTTTTTTTAATTCGTTTGTTTCTATTGAAATTTTTCTCATGATTTAAAATTTTGCCTGCTACTGCATTTTTTAGATTTTGTTAATTTTTATAGAGTAAATTTTTATCATTTGTAAAAAGGCCTGCATGTATACTTGGCACGATTTTTTTGCAGAAATTCTATTTTTGGTAGGATTACTTATTTTCTGCCGTAGTACAGTATTGTATTACTTATTAGCTAACTATAATCAAAAGCTAAAGATAATTTTAAAAAATAAAATAGCATGATTAATAAAATATATTTTTTAATTAAAACATTTTATACAAATTTTAAGTACATAATGGGTTTATTATTGTGAACTAGGTATTTTTAATTCTGGTGAGATTTGAAGACGTTCAATATCATTTAATGTTGAAATTCCTTTTTCCTGAAAATGAAAATTAAAAATAGTATATTGTATGACGTAAAGAAAAACAGGAGTGTATGCTATCTAGACTATATCCATACAGTACTGTCTAAAATTTTCTTTTTGCAGCAAGTACTCAGTACTATCCCAGAGAGTAGCCACTACTATTTTCTTTTCCGTATACGATATTGTTATTCTAAATAAATTTAGTAGTACTCGAGCAGTTACGTACTGACTGCAGGTTGCTCGTTTATTTTATTTAAATAAAAATTTTCATTTAAAAGATTTAACTTACGTGATATTCTTTCCATTTATCATAATTTTGTTTCATATGTGTTACTAATTCTGGCATGTCAATAAAAGCTGTTCAAAAGTATCAAAGACAAAAAAATTATTCTTTTATAAAAAACTAAAAATCAGTTAGCTAAATATTAAATACATATAGAATGCATACCATCCCATGCTTCGATCATATCATTGATAATATAATCGACAAATCCAATTTGAGATTTAGGAATAGAGCAAGAATTACGATCAAACATGGGCATTACAACTGGCATTTTTCGTTTCTTTTCTTCGTCAGTCTGCAATAAATATTTTAATTATTTTATTACAATTATTATTATTTATTTTTTTAAATTTTTTCTTCAATATTTTTGAAGTATTCTTTTAATAACCTGATTAAAATATTCTTGGGCTATCCTTTTAGCCCACTCGATACAACATTTGAGGGGGCGAGTAGGATTAGATACATCAGCACATTTAATCATCATTATTTTTACTAGTGTTACATTTTCCGGCTGTAGTAATGTTGTCATATCAATTCCATCAGAGTTATACTGGAATCATCATAACAAAAGGTATAATTACTGTTATTTCATTAATACAGTCGACTACCCGTCATAAGCCTGGTTTACGGATCATAGGAGAAACTTTTCTTGGATTTCAGACTTCCCACTATCGTGCATTTAGTTTTGTTCTCGACTGCCCGTTATAAGCCTGTTTTATTTTATATCATTTTAAACATCATATTTACATTTTGTTACATACGCGACTATCCCGATTTTCCTGCTGCTTATAGCGCTGAAATAAATACTTATCTTTTTACACTAATAATAATTATAATGCAAACAATTATAATGATAACGGTATTGATTGCAGTAATAATTAAAATAATAATTTTATTGATGAACTTAATGCTTAATAAAACTTTTCAACTGTAACAGAAGCTTTGAATATAATTCATGATTACAATTATGAACAATAAATTATATTTTACTTAATAATGATTAAATTATTATCCGCGAAACATAGATAGTAAATTTCCATCATTAATTTGTATATTTTTCCTATTCTTAGTTTATAATTTTGATAATTTTAACGGAGGCTTATAACGGGCTCTCTGGTACGAAACTTCTTAGAGTGGTTAAGTGGGGGAAGTTTTTTGGATTCAGTAACTCCCGATTGAGGGAAAGAGGCTTATGAAGGGCAGGTTTATGCCGGGCAGTCCTCTACTGGAAAAAATTGATTATTAGGTAAAACAGGCCATTAATATAAAATAACTATTTTCTCAAACTACCCTTTTCATAAATTTTTTCACTAGTAAAATAACTTATTTTAAATAAAATACTTTTATTTACCTCATCGCCACCTCTACCACTACAAATATTAACAAATTTTGCCAAGTGTTCAAAGTGTTTCGTCATTTCCGTTGCTAAAATCATATCTATAATATTTTGCCTTATGGTTTTATACGTTTCTCTATCTAAATTCTGCAGCGAAAATATCCTATATTATATCCAATCATAAATTTAATTTATAATAAATAATTTTAAAATACAAACTTTAAAAATGTTAACATTATCATCAGCCAATGTCAATTTGAATGTCAATGCTGCGTGATGAGACTCAAGAACTGATAGATCGTTGTAAAGAATAGCTAATTTATTATCAGCGTTACATAAAAATTGACTGAAAAATAATTAAATTAATGTACACAATAAATTATAAATGAATAAGACATTCAATTTACCTGGATTTACCAGGGTGATCGATATCATGCGCCGCTGCGGCAATCAATGCAGCAACCTCATCAAGAGGTTCTAATACCATTTGCAGTCGTTCTGATTGCATAAATCTTGCCGTTGCTTGTAAAACATCTGCTGCATGAGTAGAATTATGATAACTATTGTCCAAATGATACTTATATTCAATTACGGTAAGCCAATTTTGTAAAGTTGTTTCATCGCAATTTAATCTAGCCGGAACATTATATCGACACATGAGATTCATTCCTAAATGAACCAGCGGCCTGTTAATGATAAATTTTATTTTTAAAAAATTATGAAATTTATTTATCAACGTAACTTGATCCTCTCGTAGTCAAATACTGCAGAACTCTATTAACTCGGACGTACTGATAGAAGTATTTATTTGATATTAATAAATGTATTTATTTGAAACATCGGGTGGGGGCGGCGTAGCTCGTAGTGGGGGTCAAGATTGAGGAGAAGTTCCGAGATAATGGAATCCGAGTTAATAAAGTTCGACTGTATATTCTAAAGTTAATATTTTAAACCTCTAACGATTTATAAATTTGACTTATTTCACAAAAATAATTTTTGTTATAAACCTTCTATCAGTTAGTACTTCTAAATAAAAAATATCAAAATCCCAGTCAAGACTTCGTTCTAATAATTTATCAATTTCTCTCGGTCCTTGTGGAGTTTTGGCTTGCATTCGATTGTTTATTGAATGTCCGATTTTCATAGCTACACTTCGCATTGAATCGTTTGATGATCTTCGAGAATCACGAATATAGTGAGACGTTTTCTATTAGATCACATCATAAACATTTTTATAGTTCTTTGTATCTTACTAATAATAAATAAATAAATAAAAAAAAAAACTTTGTCTTACTGATAAAAGAGCTTCCACTAAATCCGATGCAACTGGATCATTATAAATTTTTGTATCTTCTTTCAGATACGGCCTGTAAAGTTCTGTTGTTTTAAGAGCTTCAATCGCCTTATAACATGAAAAAACATTTTTTTTTAATTAGTATTATAAATTTTATATGAATAATATATTCGTCTTTTTGGTAATTGTGTACAATCATGGCACCACCTGTTTTTTTCAAGTAAAAATTCAGGTATAGAAAAATTGCTTTGAAACCTATTTCGACCTCAAGCATTTTGGCGGATTGAAGATATATTTGATTAATTAGGTATTTTTTAAGCATGTAAGCTACACGCTGAAAAAAAAGTAGTTATAGTTCCCATCTTAACGAAGTATTCCCATCCTTACATTTTAATAATTCTCATTCTTTTATGTATTTTCCTATTAGAGATAGTAAGAATTCTTATCTAGATGGTAACTATTACTGTCGAAGATGGTAACCATTCTCATCCGTGATGATAATCATTATTATCAGAAGGCAAAATTAAAAATTTTTTCAGACATTAGAAATACTACTATCCAGACAGTAAGTATTACTATTTAGATGGCATCTATTACTATTGGCAATAGTAACTATCACTATACCAGAAATGAATAGTTAACATAAAAGCATAATAATGATTATCACATACAGATGGTAATCATTCCCTATTACAGAATGGTGATAGAAATTTTTTTTCAGCGTGGATAAGTTAATACCCAAGGTATAAAATATGCAATATTTTAAGATCATCTTTGTTTTTTTTTTAGTTCCGTGGTACACTGCACTAATTGACATAATTTTCTTATTATTTCATGCATTGACTCTTAAGTCAACCACCAAGACTTAAGGTAAATGCCTAGGTGCCATAATAAATAGTATCTTCGCCCTGACGGGGCGGAGTTAACGGACTCAGTAAGGTTATGTTAACATGATCTTGCCTTAGACTACATATAATAGTACGCACCGAGTTAAAACTGTATTGCGGACTTCAACTCAACACTATACTAGCAAGGCAAGGCGAATACCGTTCAAACTACTTGAATCCAAATGTTAGATAAGCTGTTGTATATCATGATAGTATAGAAATAACAGAAATATGCCAATTTTTAAGTATTAGAAAATTTATTTTTGAAAATTTTCAAGATTTCATGTTATATTGCTCAATTTTGTATATTTGAGGTGCAAGGCTCGGATAGATATCTAGTGTTGAAGACTAAAATGCATACAGAAAACTTCATGCATGTAAGTAAACACGCAAAAAAAGTTTATTTATAGAAATTTAAGGTGTAAGAACTTGGAACTTTGAAAAATGTGTAGAGCCTTGATTGTAAACAATTACTGTCTTTTTTTTTTAAGTATAAAGCAATACCCTATCAATCTGCAATGCTAATTCAGGATTTGTAGCATTTATTTCAGTCATGACATTCGTCAAAAGTATCATTACTTTAGTTATTGGAGCTTCCAGCGGTAAGTTGTTTAATTTTTGTAAACTTGATCGTCGTTGAGCTATTAAATATGTAAAAAATAAATACAATACTATCATTTAAACAGCAATATATTATAAGTCAACAGCTACCGGAAAGTGTGAGTAATTTATAAAAATATCAAGAAAATATACTACATAAAAAAAGATAACGTTTATCATAGATAAGATAAAATAATAAATCCTTACTTCCGAGATCACTGCCAACTGATTTAAGATCGTAGGAACCGCGACGAAGTGAGTGCAGACTACCGCGAGGATTTTGTCCACTAAATGTCATTCCAATATTTTCCAATAAGTACATGGTATCGTGAATGTAAACATAATGGGTCGGTTTTCTGATAAAAATAAATATAAATAAATAATCATTAACTTTTATTCCATACACTGTAAGAAATTTTCAGATTAAATCCGGAGCGGATGTTTTTTTATTTATTCAATTCCCTAGAAATGAAATTTACTCCTAAGAGTTAATCATTTTTTTTAAACTTCTGAACTTTAAGTGGCAAAGAGAATTCGGATTAAAATAAAATCCATATTATAGTCACGATTTTTTACAGTGTACTTTAAATTACATGATTTAAAAATAAAAAAAAAAAATACCTACTTTCCCGAGGCACAGAATGGGATAATTCTACAGTTAATTGTAATTGTATCATTAAACTTTCTCCTGCAATTCATGTTACCCTCGAATTCTCTGCCACGTTGCAGTTGCTGATCCATCAATACAAAATTTTCATATGATATTATTTCGGAAAGATTACTTCCTAAAATTTCGTCATACTTGTAGCCCAATAGTTTTTCGCTTGCTCTATTAACGAACTAAAATTTGAATTTTTTTTTTTTGAACTTTATCTTTAATATATAATTTAAGCCTTATTAATATACTTACGCGAACTATATGTTGATCATCAGTTATATGCACCATATCTCGGCATCTATCCATGGCTACATAAAGCGCATGTGCTGCAGCAAGTTGCATTCTTGGTTGTATTTCACTTACATAGATCCCGATCAATTGATTACTTAGCATTACATCGTGTGAACATTCCATCATTGCCTAAAAAAATTTAATAAGAAACAACTAAAAAAGTGAAAAATATACCCTTACATATTTTGCCGCCTACTTACTCTACTATAACCGACATTAAGCAGATCCAATGTCATTATTTTCTCTGTGTTGGCTGCCGTAAAAAATCTTTATTAATAGAAAAATAAATAATTATAAATTCTTATTATATTAAATAAGCTAAATGTTAAATAAAAAATATTACTTACGACTTCTTAACTAAGGCTAAAATTACGCTACTGTGATGATAGTTCGTGGCTCGTATAGCTCTTGCAAAAAAAAAATTGTATCATACTACTAAATAATTGTTTTATTTTTATTATAAAATATAATTATAAAAATAATAATAATAAATGTGTACTGGCAAATTGCATCGGCATCTGATGCTCGATGACCTCTACGATCGATTATTATCAAATCGTGGCATCGATTTTGAAAAATTTCAACTGCTTGCTCCGCGTTTTTGGCTATCGACACGCTCCATCCTAAATTTCTTGATACTGTATTTAAAACGTCCAACTGTTGATCATCTCGAGGAAATACCAATAAAATCTACATGAATGAAAAGTGGCAATTAAATATCAAAAAAAAATTTTTAATTTAAATAAATGTTTTTTTTTGAAAAATGTTCCTTGAGTTTTAATTGGAGTTGTTTCCTCTACCTTAACTATTTGAGATGAAGCTGCTATCGATAAAGTTGATTTAAAATCCTGCGGTCCATTCTGAAAAAAAAAATAAATATAAATATATGTAAATAACCTTTGCTTAAAAATTGTAAATTAAAATTAATTATAACAGACAGAATCAAAACATACCGAGTAGGACAAAGGAAAATTATCTACTACTATTTGATCATTTACAATATCTAATTTTTCGCGACGACGAGTACGAGGATCTTTTGTAAAATATTTTTTATTTGTGTTTATAAAATTTTTCATAAGTATTTTTTTTTTTTTTTTTGTTAGATCGTACAACAAAAGACAATCATAATCAACTGATTCTTAAGGCATTTTCAGACAATTCCCTCTACTTTTTAAAAATAATTATTGATCTTGAACTGTCATAACAGTATTAAAATTTTATTAATTAATTTAAAAAAAAATAAATGTATTAATTGAAAAAAGGACAACGCAGTTATAATTTCGTCGAGATATAGATTTAAAAAAAAATTACTTACAATTGTTATCAATTAGGAGTTTTATGAAATTTGTTGAATAAATTTTAAAATTCAAATTATAAAATCGACATGAAGATTTTACTAAAACTTATTTAACAAATTTCGTTTAACCCCTAATTCAAATCAACTGTAATCAATTTTTTTTAAACCTGTATCTCAGCGAAATTGTAACTGTGTTCTTTTTTTGATTAATGCTTAAACTTTTTTTTAATTAAAAATCAAAATTTTAATACGGTCATTGCAATTGAAAGTCATATATTTTTAAAAAGTGGGGGGAGAGGGGCACTGTCTAAGAATTTACTTAAATCAAGAAAGAAGATAAATACGTCACTATTTCAATAACATATATTAATCAACAACTTGTAATAAAAATTTTAAAAAAGTTGTTTATATTTGGACTAAAGATTTTTTTTTATATAAATAATTTATTATATGAAAATAATTTTTATTAACACATTTTACAAAAAAAAAAAACTCCGAAATTTAAATCAATGCATGCATATATTTTTCACTCATTTTCATTACTATTTCCTATCACTATGTACCTTAAAAAAAATTAGCTCAATTGCATTATTTAATAACGACAAATAATTATAATATAAAATATATCAGTATTGTATATATCAAAGGCATACATCACTAACTAAAGGGCTGGTTGGGAGAACCATCACTTGCATTTTATTTGAATTCGAGAATAATTTTCTTCGGCTCAATCTCCCGCAAAAAATAGAAAAAAATCTCGAAGACCACGATTCTGATTGATTATCATTTATAATCACATCATCGATGCCCGTGGATCCGGAAATATATAAAGTTCGGTGAGTTAATCGTCTAGTATCACACATTTTTTATTATTCACCATTAAATTTATTACGAAAAAGTATATTAATTTACACATAAAAAAACTATTTATCAATGAAAATAATCACTTACAAACACAAGACACATTTCATAGATAAACTTTATTTTTCATTAAATATAAATTTTATTTTAAATAATAAACTCGTTAAGATTTATCACATTGCAGTTTTTTCACAAAAAAAAAAAAAAAAAAAAAATTTATAAACAACGCGTATAAAATGTAAGTGATATTTATATAAACTGTCAACGTTATGAACATTAAAGTCAAAGTTATACTGACTGAGATAATTTTCAAGCTAGTGTTCTCGCACTTGAGAAACTATCAATGATAAGAAAATTTTACGTTTCAATATCTTAATAAAAAAATGATAATAATAATAGTTAAAAAAAAAATAAATAAATAAATAAAAAAACAATGCGCCGTTGAAGGCCAACTAAGCTAATATCAAGAATGACAATCAACGGTTGAGTTGAGAAAAATATGTCCTACTTGTTTCTCAGTTGTCTATCTCAGCCGTCAATCAATAAAGGTATACAACCCAATTTATTACTTAAAGAGCTGAAGTGAATTCACCGAGGGCACATAATAAACTGATAGCTGAAGAACTAAGAGCGCAAGCGCTAAATCATACAGGTGTACTTTGTCTATTAACAAAACTTTCTTTCTTCACTTCCAGACAATCATTTATAATAAATGAGATTATTCATAAGTTTCATAAATTATTAGTCGAACAATGAAAACTTTATCAAGACACTAACCACCCCTTTTATCGTGCTCTCTTTATTAATCAATTACCCCTACTCAAATACTTATGAACTATCATGTTTTAACTGCTGAGCTTAAAATAATTTATGAACCCGGTATGAAGTACAGACAAAGAGTTCAAGTTATCTTTAGAAGGTTAACAAACTCCACGTTTCTGCTAAAATAAAGGGTTGTCGCGACAGTGGTATAAATAGTTAAAAATAACATCGGTTATCAACCCTTGCTATATTACATACACTATTATTATAACTTACTCGATTAGCAAACTCTACGAACAATTGTTACAACATGTTATACACAAGTTTGCAACAAATTACGACATATTTATTATTCATTTATAATACCAGGTGTATATTTTTGCATTTATCGTGGTGGGGAAAACATGCGCAAATGAGTGTGGAGTGCACTTGCTCGCAAACCACTGACACAACCACTTTACTTTTAAAAAAGCTCTGCCATTTTACTGGATTGAGGATATTGAAATAGACAAGGCACTTGGTGTACCATAAGTTGATACATTTTATATACATTAGGACTATCTACAAAAGATATCGAATTGATACTGACACGAATTAGCATCTTGTTATCATATATAAATGAACTTATTGGATTTCAACGGATCTTATCAGTTACTTATCATTTTCTCTTGATAAGCAAAAAAATAATTATATTATATTAATATAATATAGTATGGGAACAATGTACGATTGGATATTAAGTGAGGGTTGGTACTAAATATTTTTTTAAAATAATTTTATAATGTTATTGTTTTTTTCAGTTATTTTCATTATTATATTTTAAGTATCGATGATTGACGAAGAATATTAATTAATGATAATTTTTTAATCAACATTATTTTATTTGTAACACATGCTTGAACAAGATTCTGGTGCCAGTGCCTTGAGCGAAACCCCTAGTCATTAGTGTCTTTTTCTACGCATGGGTCTTGCGCAAGATCATGTAGCAAGAAATTGTCATCAAGACTTGTGCATGACTTGTTCAAGACATTGTACACATGGATATTGAAGATATCTTAGATACGGTGCAGTTTAAAAGTTTCTGGCGCATTTCTTGCACCAGTAACTTACGACAGGTACTTACGCATGGCTTGCTAAAGATCTGCTCAAGATTCAAGGACAATTTTGAATTTTGAGCAGATCTTGAGCAAGTCATGCGCAACTATTTTCGACTATAGTCTTCCTCCAGAATTGAGTTTTAATCTGGCACGAATTTCTTGTGTAAGACCTGCACTGGAATTACTATTGAAATTTAGTCACAAGTATCTGCAGCAAAATACACAGGTAGGAAAAGACACGAAAGTCTATCGAACTGGAGATCAGGCTTGCTCAAGCCTTGAACAAGATTGTTATATGGGTAAAAACATACTTACAGCTGTCGTAAATTCTATATCATCATCATCTGGAATTATCGATGATTCAAAAGACGATTTATCAATCCATTCAACTTCTTTGTTTTTATCCAAATTTCCATGGTCTCCTGAAATGGAAAACGTTGATATTTTAAAGTATATATGAATTTTTTAATTATTTCAACAATTTCGTAAATCGGATCATCCGACATAATTAATATTATTTGCTTTATAAGGAGATTACTATATTTATGTATGTACATAAATATTTTGTACACAAAAAAATAGTATTTTCGATAAATCAAAAATATTAAATGCGTCGACAGTTATTAACTGTTTCAATATTATAATTACTATATTTATAGTAAGCATTTGAACGAATTTTTAAAATAAAATCTTAATTTATATTGCGATTTTCAAGTTTCATTGAAAAATTTTATCGGATTAATGTAAAAGTAAGATTTATAATTATACTATTGAAAGCTCAAGATTTATTCGAATCGGTCAATTTATTCTTGAGATATCGCGAACGATAATTTTTTCCTGTTCATTACTGAATTCATCTATGATATAATATTTCCTGTAAAAATTTTATTTAAGCTCGAAAAACTAAAAACTGTAAGTTTTACGAATAGTATTTTGGAGCTTAAAAGTATAAGTGTACAATAATTTGTTGAGCTGAAAAAGCTTGGACACGAAAAAAATAAAACAATAATCATTACTATGTGGTACAGTAAGCCAGTCAATTCAATATATAATACACGAACATGAAACTATATCATGAAACGTAAGAGATATCGACGATAGTGAATACATGTTTTATCAAATAACCCCTTATTACGCAGAAGTAAGTTAATGGTGTAGCGGAATATTGGACCGGTGCAGAGTTTCTCGATTAAATTACTACTCTAATGAGTAACGGCTACTGTTTCATCTGCTTCTCGTCGACCGTGGACTTTAATTACCCATAATTAAATTTGAATGATTGATCTATTATGTTAATATTAATTATCTGATTACATTTGTACCATTTGTTTTTTTAACCATTTGCTGAGGTAATTTAAAATTTTTAATATTAGGAATCCAGCATTTCCAGTCTGATTTTCGAAAATCGAGTTTTCATTAGATGTCGGCGTTTTAAAGTTCTAGGAAGCTATTCTGTCAATTTTCAGGATGATGTCTGAGTGTCTGTGTGTATAATGTTGTGTCAGTACATGGATAACAAAAATGGGTATTTTTAAAATATTGTTTTAGGAAATTTCATTATGTTAACGTAGGAATTATTACTATGTTACATAGTAAAAATCTCTTTATTTACATATGAATTATGCCAATGCTGACATTGTGGTTATCTCTATGCTAATATTGTGATATTGTAGAAATAACCATGTAACATAGGGAAAACTGTTATCGTAGAAATTTTTATCATGCATGCATAGAAATAATTCATATGTTAATAAAGGAAAAATACTTATGCTATTATAGGGGTGTTTACTCTGTCAACATGGTGAAAACATGGTTACGTTAATATGGTAAAAATTCCGATAATCACATAGGTATTGTTCGTATGTTAACATATGAATTATTTGTACAACTCTCTATAATAACGCATTTTTCTTATAGAAATCATTACTATGGACAGGAAAGTCTATATAGAAATAAAAATTTTACTATATTTAATGGGAATTTAAATTCTCAGTCTATTGAATAGATAAAGAAAAATGAGAAATTAAACATTATAAAAAGTATAAGGGAGACTGTCATATAAATTTAAACTGTTTTCTGAATTTAAATTGATTTATCAAACAGTAATGTCTTGTTTAGCTTGTTGCTTTAGGCTACTTTGAGCACATTAGTTTACTAAATATTTACGTCTTTATTTTCTGTTCCGAACTACGCTTTAGAATAGTTTGATATATGGAGGTATATGGGCTCCGACCAATAAACCGAACTTGCTAAAAAAAATATTGATTGATTGATTGATTGCTATTAAATATGTTTGATATTATAGAAGATTAATGCTATTTTCCCAGAATTTTATTGTTTTAAAAATAGTAGAATGTCTTTGTAATAGCGTTTGGATATCTATCATAAATACTTGTTTACAAGACGTTTATTTCCTTTAGATTTATGTGGTGTTTAAAGAACTAAATATCTGTATTTTTATTGTTTAAAAATAAAGCTCTGATGCCTTAATATTTACTCGAAAAATAATAAAGCATATCTTTATGAAACATTTTTAACTTCTCTCTGTGAAAATTGAAAATTTTCAAAAAAAAGCAAGTTATTGGTTTTGGTCCGATTTTTGAAAATCGAGTTTTTTTCAGGTGTCGACGTTTTGAAGTCCTAGGAAGCTATTCTGACTGTTTCCGGGTGGACGCCCATGTGTGTGTCTGATATCTTTGGAACGAATCAACCGATTCGAACATTCTTGGCGGCAATCAAAAAGGCTCATCAAGACTTGAAATTAATGAGATTTTGGAGTCAATCAGTCGTGTAGTTTACACGTTATACCAAAAATAAAAATTAAGAAATTTTCTTTTTTTAGGTTTTTTGCATATAACTCATGAACCACTTGCCCAATTTACCGCAAAATGTAATCAGTTTTAAGTCTCAGTAAGTTCTTTCAATCCCCACGAAGAATGCTCGGATCGGTTGATTCGTTCCAAAGATACCGTCCTATAAAAATTATTTTTTTCAGTAAAATGTATGTTTTATTGGTCTAACAGTTTTTTGAGCTCAAAAAACTCAAAAATTTACAAGTAATAATGTTTACCACTAAAGCTCCCTGAGCTCGAAAACAGCGAGAAGTTTTGGGGTTGTCCCAAAGAGTCAACCGTTTTTCAGATTTTCTTAATCATTATAAAGTAAAATTTCCTTTTAATTTCAAGTGTTGATACTCATTAATAAAACAAATATAATCCATACCTAAGTTATAAATTATACATACTCACTTGATCAATACTTGTTGAACTTGATTACTGAGTTTTCATTTTTTTTTTTTTTCTTATATTTGTTTCTGTAGATAATTATATCAAATATCAGCAGATCTGTTAACTCTTATATACTTAATCGTCCATTATTTTGCGCAATAGCTGGACATACGAAGTAAATAAAAGAAAGAAAATGTAGGACGTACAAGAATTACGTCAGACATTACTCTTTGGGCAAAACGCCAACGGGGGCTTATATGTGATCACATATCTGGAGTTTATTGCCTTGGGCAGAACTTTCTTGTCTCAACTAACCAAGGTCAGAAGTAAAAAAAAAAAATTATTATTATTTTATTTTTAACGTTTTGAAATAGCAAGATAAAATTAACGAAAAACCAATAGATTTTTCTAATTAAATCGGCTGCAGATATGATCAATTTATTGGCTGTTAATTAATGTAACGCTAAAACTGCGAAAAAATAAAGATATACGTTTAATAACTTTTTTTTTTTTTTTTTTTTTTTTCAGATAATTGAATTTTTTATAATTCATAATCAAAGTATCGATAAATTAATCGACTACTATATTTTAATTCAATGACTTGTTCATAACTTTTAAATTGATATTGAGCGAGACTCGTCAGAGAATTATCGATTGCTTTTAATTATTTAAAAAGATATAATCTGTTATCGTTAAACTCTGTGATACCTGATTTTTTATGTGTATAAATAATGATAAAAATAATGAACCTTAAGATTTAAATTTCATAACAATGTTTTAGTTACATACCATTAGAAATGATCTCTTGAGATTCACCTCCATTTTTGTTGGACAGATGATGAAAGTCGCAAAGATTAGATGTCATATGGATCCATACAAATCAATATATATTATTGAATAAAAGTGTTATTATTTTCGGCAGCTGTATTCACATTAATTCGGCCACATTATTATTTTTAACTTTTTTGAATTTGTTTCACAATCCTGGAATAATAAATAGGAATATTGATTTTTTTAAACATTATATATTTTTATACTACAAATTTATTGAATATAAGTTTGTAACAATCAAAGAGGATTGTACATGGTAAATAACTTTACCGTCGACTACCCGTCATAAGCCTCTTCCCCTCAATCGGGAGTTACTGAATCCAAATAACTTCCCCCACTTAAAAACTTTAAGAAGTTTCGTACCAGAGAGCCCGTTATAAGCATCCGTTAAAATTATCAAAATTATAAACTAAGAATAGGAAAAATATACAAATTAATGATGAAAATTTACTATCTATGTTTCGCGGATAATAATTTAATCATTATTAAGTAAAATATAATTTATTGTTCATAATTGTAATCATGAATTATATTCAAAGCTTCTGTTATAATTGAAAAGTTTTATTGAGCATAAAGTTCATCAATAAAATTATTATTTTAATTATTACTGCAATTAATACCGTTATCATTATAATTTTTGGCATTATAATTATTATTAGTGTAAAAAAATAAATATTTATTTCGGCGCTATAAGCAGCAGGAAAATCGGGATAGTCGCGTATGTAACAAAATGTAAATATGACGTTTAAAATGATATAAAATAAAACAGGCTTATAACGGGTAGTCGAGAACAAAACTAAACGCACGGTAGTGGGAAAACTGAAATTTCAAGAAAAATTTCCCCTATGTCCCCTAAACCAGGCTTATGGTGGGTAGTCGACTGTATTTTGAAAACTTTTATTAATTATAAACAATCCTCACAATTTAATTCATATCATAAATTAATACTCAATATTAATCATAAGATTTTCTCTTTACTATACTTTTACTATATTATTATAATTTTATTAAAATTTAAATGAACTTTTTGCTTAACGTTTGACAGGTTTGATATTTGAATGAAATATTATATATTTAATATATCACTAAAATAACATCAATAATAATGAGCCAACAAACCTTATAAAACCAAAACGTATTTTTTTATCCACGATATATTTCACATATATGACAATATCAAATTTTTATTGCAACTACAATTTTAAAAAATTTTTTTGTATGCAATTATACACAAGCTGATAGATATTTTTACAACACGATAAAATTTCAACGCTTTCTTATATAACAAAATAATTGATTAATGATTTTTATGTACGAGTAATCCAAAAAGTAACCAGAGAATTTCAAACAGCGGATGTCCGAACAAGAACTATCGTCAATGGTTATGTATCAACTGGCAAGTCCAAAGAATGGGCGAAAATATTTGCCAGCAAACGAGTGAATGTCATGCCATGCTTGACAGTTGAAAGTGTAATAATGAACTTTTGTCAGTGATAATAAACTCACTTTTGAATCTTCATTTTATCCTATCAAAATATATTTTTTATCGGCTATTTTTCTGATTTAATAAAATATTTAAATTTAAAACAATACTTATATTGTTTTTTCAATTTAATTATTTTTTTTTTAATATATTGATTACTTATCGATTCGAAATGGGTAGACAATCTAATTATTTACTTTCCAATTTTTACTTTCACTTTTATTTACTCTAAGTGCTGAAGTGATTTGAATATGATAAATGTTCATAGTTTAATTTTTCATAATATAACATTTTTCAAAATTTCAAGATTTATTTAAATTTTTAAAATGTGTATTGAATTAAAATAAGAGAACATGAAATTATTAATTATATAATTCAAAGGATTAATAAAGCATATCGAGTCATCGAACAATGCTCGGGTTCCCAAAATTTTTTGTAAGTTAATAGGTCTTAGTAAGTAAAAGTATTTAATTCAACTTTTTTCAGTCTAAGTGGTTCTTTTTTGCATAAAAAATAACGACAAGTATTTAAATTTTTTTTTGTAATTGGAGTATTAAAAAAAAAAAACTAATGATAAATTATCGATATCATTCTGATTTTCGAAAAATAAATTTTCAATCCATCCAAATTTTGAGTATAATTCCAGTAATTTCCATGTATAGATTATGTTTGAATGAATATATGTAAATATGTTCGTAAGTATAAATTTGGAGATCAACCATATGCAATGATCTGGTTTTTGAGCTGTCAAGAGAATATTAGTTGACAAAATTATTTTTCTTATTTTTATATAATAACCCATGGAATATCTCGAATACGAAAAGATCGTGAGTAGCTAACGAAAAAATCGCTTCCAGCTAACGATTATTTTTTTCAGTGTAAGGTCAGAGACCTATATCTATATTGAATAAATATATGATAGGGTACTAGGTCTTTTACCTTACCTACATAGAAAAAACGAAGCATAGTTTTTGTTACATTTAATTTTTTCAATAAATTTTTCGTATCACTTGTATTGAAACTGCGAGTTTTAATGCCTGTTGTGACAGTCGAAACAAGCCGATTTCCTAGTCTCTTCTCTAGGTAAAAAGTGCATTAGTTTCTGCCCAGTAAATTCGTTTTGACTTCATATCATTGTATCAGAACATTTGTTTATTGTAAACCTCTAAATACTTATAATTCAAATAATCAACCAAGCTAACAGTTGTGTTTGAAAATTTTTGAAATAATATGAGTTTCAATAAAAAAAATCTAAAAAATAGTTGACCCTATGAGCTAACTCCAAAACTTCCCACTGTTTTCGAGTTCTCCGAGCTCGAAAAACATATTGTAACAAAAAAACACAAAATAAAATCATGGAAAAGCGAATATCCATTAAACAAATCTAATAACTGCTGCTTTTTTTCTGTTGAAATACGCGAATTCACTCATGAGACGAATATAAAAACGTTTGATATAATATATTATGCATACTAATAACTTAAGAATGTAAAGTAGGAATTGAATACTATATGATATTATTCCAATAACAATATTTTATCCTTTATCATTCATAAATATATTTCTATGTTTTAATTTATTACAATTTTTTTTTTATTTTTTAGTGCAAAATTTTTAAGTATCTAAATTTTTGACAATTAACGCAAAATAATGGCAAAATATTCACGATACTCATATTAAGTAATATAATAGCCAATAATAAAATATGGGCCATGGCTAAATTTTCTTGTTATGTCTGATGAAAAATTCAGCAACGTATTCCCTTGAGGATTCCATTTGTTGTAATCGATTTATTATGGTAGGCATGAATTATTCGGTTTATGAATTATTGATAAGCTTGATTAGTACGAATAATACGATGCAAAATAGAATGAAAACAACATTGTATATATTATTTTTATTTCATTATCTAACTTATCTAACTTTTCATTCTGAAAATTTTTTTGTCAATAATAAAAAAAAAATTAGTTATTTACGAGTCAACGCATCTACTACACGGGAAAAATTATGATTCTTCTAACCACCATATTGTCGTAAAACATCATAGTAGCGAGTACTCCAATATGTAGTAAAGGAAACGATATAAATAATACTGACGTTACTACACGTGTGGTTGAGGTTATTCCAAGTTGGAGTTGGCATTTTTTTACTCCAATTCGTAGTAACCTCGACTACAATTGCTGCTGTAGCAACTACTGTAATTGAACTACAATTTTTTTCCGTGTAGTACATTTCGTGGCACGGGATCCAATAGGATTTCAGGCGAGAGTGAAGTTGGCTACCGAAGCCGATGGTAAGGAATGCCATCGAAGTCTGAAATCTTATTTTATCCTGTGCCATGGACAATACTTTTCATATTATCTGCATTAAAACTTAGAGTTTTAACCCTATCAAAAAAATCCATATGGGAATTCAGCCTAGATTCTTATATGGGTTCCTACATATCGTTTTCAGATGGATTCCCATATGGTTTCCTGTAGGAATCCAGCATAAATCCCGATATAGATTCTTATATGGGTTCCTATGGATATCCATACAATGCCAAATCCATATAGAAATCTGGTATAGATTCTCATATTTCTACTGTATTTTGGTCTTCATTTCTGTTTTTATTTTTTCGTTTTCAGATGATATTAAACACACGTACAACTGAAAAATATGCTGCAACAAAAAAAAAATAATCAAAGCAATCTTAAGAATAGATCTACTCAGAATATAAAACAGAGACTGGAAAACAGTTGGGTATTCTCCAAAATGCGACGGACATGAATCAAAGTAAGTTAATGATCATGAAAATAATAAAATCTATAATTAAATTTATACTATTCATAACTTTATTATATGTTTAAGGTCAGTTGTGATAGAGATCATGTAATCCAGAATTAGTATGATAAGCTACTAACTACTGAGTATCTTCATCTTGGTTCAACAAATAAAAATAATTAACATTAAAAATTATTTTATCTTTTTTTTTCTTATAAATATTTTATAAAATTTCATTTAATAAAAAACTGTATTTTCATTACGAAATAATAATAATAAATTAATTTTTTTTTAAAATTATATTATTTAAATAAATATAAATATATGAAGTGAATAAAACAAATTAGTTTTACTTAAAAAAAAAACTTTCTGTTGAAATTATAAGATTCGTCAATAAGATTAAAAAAAGTAATCCAATTCGTGTAAATATTGAATGGCTTATAATCTGGTATTAATTTTAAATGAACATCTGTCTGGGGTTGTTAGAAATATAAGAAGGGGAAAGTTATATTTATTTCTATGGAAACCCCTTTTGTTTCAAAACTTAGTTTAATACTCAATCTATAATATATATATAAACTAATAACTTGTCAATACTTTAACGCTGTAAGTGAAACTAAAGTTAAAAAATAATAAAATATTAAATTAAGTGAATTTATAAGATTTATTAATATGAGTTTGACTGAAAAATTGGAATATATAAAAAATTATACTAAATTAAAACAGCAAGAAGAAATTATAGAGAAGGGTATTGAATTATTTTTGAATAACATTAAAACGGATTCGGAAGTGATGAAAATTTTGAAAGAAGAATATAACACTTGCAATGAAAGAAGGTATAATAATATTTTGAAAAATTAATTAAAAAATAACTTTGAAGATTAAATTTTTTTTATTATAGCAATGATGTATTGTTTAAGCTTTATGGTGAAATAATAGAGTTGAATACAGATTTTGAAAATATTAAATCTATTGTAAATCAATTCAATAATGGGAAAATAATTGGTATGTTTTATTAGTTTTCTTTTTTTACTGACCTGGCGGGTCTAATATTACGGTAGGTCTATCATAACTTACGGCATACGTACGGTAATTGACGGTATATCTACCGTAAAATTACGGGGTAGTTATACTGTAAAATAATGTTATTGTTACGGTAGATCTATTTAGCCATTTTTAGTTTTTTAAACTAATACTTTGGGAATTGATGTTTACTTGGAAGTTTATTACTCAAATAGAGAGTTTACATGACGCCATCTACCAAAAAAAGACCAAGTAAATGAATAGAATCCAGTGTGGATTTGAGGCTTTTCTCTGGCGGATCCAAATTATGGTAATATACCGCATTTTGCCGTAATTTACCATAAAATACGGCATATACGGTGAATTTACCGCAATTTATGGTAATTTACAGTAGTATGTGGTATTGTACAGTGAATTACAGTAAAATATGGCAATTTACTGAAATTTGCGGGATTTTGACCGTAAGCGTCGTATTTTTTATATTTTTACAGTTCAATATTTCACTTTACGGTAAAATACCGCAGGTTTGCCGTAATTTTATGATAAATTACCCTTCTCTTACTGCAAACGTACGGTAAATATACCGCATTTTTGCAGTGAAATAGCGTACTTTTGTCGTTAAATACCTACGTTAACCGTAAAATACCATATTGTTCTGTAGAATACTGGATTTTACCGTAAACCACCGTAAACTACAGCAAATTACTGTAATTACCGTAATTCGGATCCTCCAGGGTTACATTCATGCGACGTGGATTTATAAGATCTTTTTTATATATGAATGGTCATGTCTTGAAATCAACCACGTAAATTATTTACAGTAAATTACCGTAATACAGTAAATGGTAGGTTTACTGTAATTAACAGTAAAGATATTACTTTCAATCGAAAAACGGAACTTTGCTATTGATGATCGCACAAATAGTTACCGTATTTTTATCGTAGTTTTACCGTAATATTGGGCCCCCAGGGTTAAAAATTTTTTTTAACTATTCAGTGTTGATAAACTTTATAAAATTTCATTTAGATGTTAATGATTGTAAAACTAAAATGAATGAATTATTAGAAAAAATGCAAAAGTTTGAAAAAGTATTCGATTTAGAAATTTTGCAAAAAGAACAAAAAGAATTGGAAGATTATTTGTATGATTTTAAAGTAAATCTCAGAAAATATGAAACTCAAAAAAATCTAACTTCAACGAAATATAAAGTTAATCAATCTTCTGGAAATAAAAATAAAATAAATACAGAAGATTATAGTGAGATTAAAGATTTTGAATCATTAATTGCTAAGACAGGTAATTTATTTATTTTTTTTTTCAATGAAAATAAAGATGTGTTTAAGTCATTTACTTAAAATAAGTTTATACTGTACAAGGTCATATGCAAAATTGGAAAGAAGAAGATCATAAATATTTTGTACAAATTAGAAATAAAATTAATGGTATACCGGCATTAGTTACGGAAATTAAAAAAAAATTTCCTGATTTATCAGCTGAAAAAATAATTAATCATGAAGCATGGTATAAAATTTATCTTGAATTGAGAGAAAAGCAACGTTCTAGTGTAAAGTCGTGGCGCGCAAAAAAAGAATTAGAGAAAAAAGAAAAAATTGAATTTATAAAAAATAATGAATGTAAAAAATCTAACTCACGATGCGAATCGAAGAATGACATTGAATTAAATGATAACAAAAGTGAATCAGCAAAAACGTTAATATCTAACAGAGATATTAATAAAATTGTAGATAAAAAAAAAGAAATGATTAAACAATGGAAAATTGATAAGGCACGAGCTAAAATTGCAAGTGAATTGGAATTAAAAAATCAATTAGAAATTAAACGTATTTCCCGTGAAAAACAGTTTGCAAAACGAGTTATGGAAAATAAAGAAGCCCTTATTAAATATCAAGAAGACAAAATGAAGAGAATTGTAATTTTACCTGACAAAAATGAAAAAATTATAAAATCACCCTCCATTGTTAAAAGTTTTAGGTAATAGTATTATAATTAATTTTTTTTATTTTTTTAATAGATAAACTTAGATTTAACTTTAAAATTAAATAAGATAAAACAGTATATGAATTATTTCTTCATGATACCAGCATCGAAACTTGAAGTTTCAGTGTCTTAACCAGTCGAAACAAACTAATTTCGAGCCGATACTACAAACAACTGCTAGCGACTTCGTAATTCACAAATACGTGCATACACCGAGCAGGAACATGCGTATTTCTTCCTTGGGAAGAAACACAATTGTTTTTGCCCGGTGTTAGTTACATTCAATGTTCATTTGCAACCTTATTACCCATTTCTTTGTTTGTCACTTCAGTTTACTCATTTAACTTTTTAAGTGACAGTTTTAATTAACCAAATAAAAGTACTGAAAATGAGTAAAAATGATATTTTTGTCTTATTTACTATTTAATAAGTATCTGTAAATCACAAATTTCTCATTCTTTAACAGTTTTCCACATCATCGGCTTGAAATGAACTTTTTTCTTACTGGCTGCTGACACTGAATCTTGAAGTTCCGATGCAATTAATCATGAAAAATATAGTGTGCGACTCAGGATGAAACCTGATTTCAGACTGCGGGTGGTCAGCCAAGTTCATCCTAATCTGAAATCGTCTAGTTTCATTCTTCGTCGCAAGGAAAAAAGAAAACTGGAATAATCAAGCCTGTCATACTAAAAATTACAAAAGTTGCAATGTATATTGTAATTTTTCAATATTACCCAGTAAAAAATTAGTTTCAAATGAAGCAGTAATATTTACAGTTTGAAAATGTAAATCGAACACAATAAAATGTAAGATAATTATTACCTCTTGCTCACAGAAAGTTCATTTCTTTAAAAACCATTTATTCTTTATTAAAACTAAAAATTACCATTTAGCAATAATGTAATAATTAAAGTACCAAATTAGAAAATTTTTTGAGTGGTGTGCACACAATATACTATCTCATTAATTTTTTTTACAGACGAAAAGATGATGCATTTATAAACAAAAGAAAACGTCTCCTAGAATCAAAAAATCAAAATTATATTAAATACAAAATAAATAATGACAACAATGTTAATAAACTGAATAATATTAAATCTAACCATGTATCGACTTTAATGAAATCAACAATTATTTGGAATGAAAAGTGTAAAAAACAGGAAGCATCAGAAAACCAAAACCCATTTTTTTACATTAAAGATATTCCAAAATTGTACGATAAAATAAATTGAAGCTTACGAGTCTTATTTACAAAATATTTTAATTAAAAATTTTTTTTATAGATTGCGACACAATTGGCGAAATCAAGAATCTTTCACTTAAATTGACGAAGTATAAATATCATATAATTAATATTTACAATAATTATTTATTAAAAGACTTAATGAACCATTCAGGTAAAAATGCATATTCTGAAGTTGGCGAAACTTCAGTCACAATAATATGACTGTGTGGAATTCTTTCAAACTTATATATTGTTTTATTACAATCATTTATCACAGTCTTTTCAACGTATTTTAAAAAATCATCGCAAAAATTCATTGTTGTCGAAGCACTCCAAAATCTCTGTATTCAAAAAAAAAAAAAAGTAATAATAAATTTGTATTTTTAATATAATGTATTATATAAACTATCTTATTAACAAAACTCACTTCTGAAATCCTCGGCAAATCAGCAACTCGATAATTTTTTAAATTCCTAACTATTCCTTTGTCATCCCTAAATCCACATAAAATATTTTCGATGCCGACTAAAAAACTCTGACTCCACCATCGAATAAACTTAAATTTTTTTAAATTTGAAAATTGACGTTCATTGTCAACTATTCGGCTTGTCTTTAATTCAATGAATTTCAAATTTTCAATCGGCAAAGGATCTGTTAATAACTTATCTGAATACACTCCATCCATTTCAGCAGCATAAAGTAATTTCCTTTCTCTTAAACGACTTTGGAATACACAACAAAATTCCTCTTTTTCATCTACTGGTTTAGAAGTATCTGGAGGTTTATTCGGTTCATCTATAATGATATGATTCAGTTTAAATCGCATATTCACATAACTTTTAATATTAAATCATGTTAAATTAATGTTAAAATTTTTTTAGGTAAACAAAGTAAAGTTTCTGACACTTCTAGAGCGACAACTGAGTTTATTTTATGATATCTAATATTAAATTCCGTTTAAATAAACAGTATTTTAGGCAGATTGCCATGTCTACTCAAATTCTCACTACCTCGTACCAACTTTATTAAAAAATCGTTAGCTTTAATTGCTTAGCTCAAAAATTTCTTGATTCCAAGATTTCTTTACTCCATTACATCATTATTCCAAGACAACTCTACCCAAACTTTTGAGAAAAAGTAAACAACTCAGTAAGCAGGAAAATGCTTACTTTTTCTCAAAAGTTTGGCTAGAATTGTCTTGGAATAATGATGTAATAGAGAAAGGAAATCCTGGAATCAATAAATTTTTAAGCTGTGCTATTAGGGCTAAAGATTTTTGAATAAAGTTGGTACGAGGTAGTGAGAATTTTCGTAGACATGGCAATCTGCTTTTTGCGAGTAGAATTGTAGCTGAGTAAAGTTGTCACAGAATCTATTTGAAGCTTAGTAAAAATATAACTGAGTAGAGTTGAAGCTGAATTAAAATATATTTAAGTAGAGTTGAGGCTGAGTAAAGAAGTAAATGAGTAGAGTTATAAGCATTTCCCTTGAGTAGAGATGTGAGTAGACATGTAACTCTGCCACAAACGGAAAATAATTATTTTGAGCTAATTAATAATTTAAATTAATGTTTCAAAAAGTAACGTTTGAAGACCTAGTTTCTGATATTCAAAATTTCCTGTGCTGTAGTTTCTGACACTGACATGAAAGTGTACATGCCAACTCACACATCTTGACTAACATTTAAATTAAGTAAAAATGTTATCAAATATATCGTTACCTGATAAAATATATTGTTCAAATTTGAATCCCCACGAGGAAAATTGTAAATCTTTCTCTGTTCGATTATTCAATTCAAATGTATCAGCTTCAGTATCAAAAGCCATTAAATAAATAGTTCCTTTCCATTTAGCTGCACATATAATCCAGCCTTCTCTTTCATCATACGGAGTTTTCATAATCCTTGATAATAATCCACGAAAACAAACAATATGTGGTTGTAACCTAGTAATAATAGTAGCTAATTAAATTTAACAGTAAATTTATATTAAAATATAGATTATTAGTTTACCATCGATTACTGTCAGGGTGAGCACGGATTTTATCAAAATTATTCATTATCCATTTTAAAAATGTGTCAATTTTATCATGTTTGGTTGTTGAAGTTTTACGGCGTACACATTCAATGCCATGATTCAAATCAAAACTCACTTCATTATTTTTCGGAGGATAATAATACGTCAATTGAGAAGAATCAAAACAAATGGATCTCGTACTGTCAATACTGTAGTATCCAATTGCTTTAGGCCGTTCAAAATATGGGAAATCTTTATCCCATGGTTTATTTATACGAAACACCATTTCAGTAAATTGTCAATATTTTTAAAACATTAAACTTAGAATTTTAAAAAATTTATTTTTAAAAATCACAACACGGTAACCTTCAAAATAAATTAAACTGACAACCCAAAAAAAATGGGTTCAATTTAATATTGATTTTGAATAGAAATCAAACAACATAAAAACGGGATAAAAATATTATTGATATGTAAGTAAATAAATAAGTAACTGAATAAATTTGGTTTGTTGACATGGATATATAACTAAGGCGCATGACACAAAACAACAAAAATATTTTAGCAGATTCACAGACATACAACAAAGGTTTATACAACAATTGATAAAATAGGTGGTTCTAAGGCCGTACAATGGTATACGGACAGAGCTTTTACTGTTTTTTTCCTGTTTTGACCGTCATGTCATGTCACAAGACCGTCAATGGACCGTCTTGAGATTAAAATTCAAAATAACGGTCATTTCGCATCTAGTGATCTAGTTTTTAGGTTGTCCCGCTGAGTCAACCGTTTTTCAGATTTTTTTTAAATTATTTCAAACCACATAAGTCTATGGGAGCATATCAATTTGAAAATGTCCTAAATAAGGACCACTCTTAATAATTATTCTAATAACTTGCGCAGTAAATTTAAATATTTTAAAAATAGATTATTAAAAATTGGAGAAAACTAAAAATCGTACGTCAAAATAAAATGGCGGCAGAATATGATAGAAAAATATATGAAAAATTAAAAAAAAAACACTTGAGTGTTTGAACAAACCTTGGTGGGGAAATAATATGCAGAAGGGTATCCTAATACACTTGGAGATTTGAATTAAATTGCTCCAAGTGTATTGCAGCTAATAAACATCACTTGACTGCTATTTCCCACCAGACGATGCCAGATGATTTTGCTCAGGAACTTGGGAGTTATCAGCATCAGCGATTCGCAACACTTTACACTAGCACTGAACACTCAACACTTAACTACACCACAGGCATTTTGCACTACTTAAATTTTAGAAACACTACAAATTTCAATTAAACAATGACTGAGCAATAAATTTTATGGATGATTCCGCGAATTAACTGCAATACTGTGCTTCAATTTAAACGTAAAGAAGGATCTGGACTACTACTGCCGTTGTCGATGATACTGACTGTCGCTATTGGACCGCTAGTTGATACTAAACAATATTTTGCAATTCATTCTCCCATCCCCACTTTAGCAAAAATTTGAACGTTGAACACAGCAACACGCAGTAGCGCCATCTTGGCGCAAAATTTCAAAATTGAAAGTTAATAATTTTATTCAAATTTATTTGTATTAATGATTATATTAATTAGACTAAAAAGTATACGCGAAGTTCTTATTCTCTTCAATAATTTATTAATTACTCTTATTACTTGCGCGGTAAATTTAAATATCCGAAAAATAACTTATTAGAAATGGGAGAAAAATAATGAGATTGACAATGAAAAATTATCTGAAACTATTTATTCGTTGCTTAATTTTTTTATGTTCAACTTATTAAAATATAAATAGTTGAGTTGGAAAAAAATTATTTAATTATTCTGTGAGGGTTAAAACTTATTCACACGCCATCTCACAGTAAATATTTGAGTTTAATTTTTCAATAACGAATAACCTCGTGATCATCATGCCGTAGCACGCACGTGTTGATGTTTCAAATATCAAATGTCAAGTATCAACATCTAAAACACCAAACGCCTCTTAGTTTCTCAGTAATCCTCTTTGTCTACTCACCAAGTACTAGTTTGTTTGAAATTCCATCATGGAGTAACCTTCAAATTCAAATATTTTTACATTAATTTATAAATTATCTACTAAAGAAATTGGTAATTAATTGATTTAATTATTAATCATGGCTAATGGAATTGATCCAGTTTTTGGTGTTAGCCTCAGGTACGTTGATTCAGGACATAAACCTCGGATTTAAATATTAAAGTATTTATGGACACGACAATTTATCCTTGTACATGAAGTATTTAAAAAAAGTTACTATGATAAATTTTATTTAAGTGTCTAAATACAATGGAAGTTTAAAGTGTATTGTTAATAAATAATTTATATTTTTTATTGAAGAGATTTGATGTCAGACGATGGCGTAGTATTTAATTACGGCAATGAATTTAATGAAAATGATGAACGTTTCAAATTTGATCCAAATATTAATTTTACCGATGATGAATTACTTAGATTTATGAATCTCGAGATATCAGACGATGAAGATAATGATGACGATCAAAAGAGTGGTGATGATGATGAAAAACATAAAACCCCTGTATCACCGGGTCTTAATTTTGATAAGATTAAAAATAAAATGGAAAATTTAGGTAACAATGAAAAGGTAATTTTTTATTTATTTGATTTTTTCATATTATATCTATTAAAACTGTAAGTTCGATGCTTGTTTAGCTGATCAAAACAAGCTAGTTTTAAACGTTTAACGATTTAGCGGGAAAAAATCGATAATTCCTTTCCTAGACAAGAAAATATCTAGTTTTTGGTACCGATAAATACGATAAATTCATTTAATGCGGAAATTTTTCGTGTTTCTACCGTAAGTTACGGTAAATTCGATCCGCTAGGGGTCATACTAACTTTTAAAAGTTGAATTTCGAGAACTATCGTAATAACTTATTTTATTCACGATTTAATGTTTCGTTTCATAACCTATAACGATTGAAATCTATCAAAATATCAAATTATTAAAGATGTCTTAACACAATTGCAAATTCAATTCGGCTGTCCAATTTCAAAATACAGTAAGAGACAAATTTTTAAAAATCCAGTTTTTTAGTATTTTTAGTTGCAGTAGTCTTCCCTGATTAAGAAACATAATTTGGAATGATTTGAGATTACGTAACTCTAAATCAATTTGAATCATTCCAAATTGTTTGAATTATTTTGCTTATGAGCATAAATTTTGGAACGAATCATTTTAAATCATATTGAATTCAAAAATAAAGAAATATTATTTTATGATTTCCAATTATTTCGAATTACTTCAACTTATAATTTTATGATATGGTACAATATAGAATAATTAAAATTTTTGAAATCATTTCAAAGTAGATTTCTTATTCAGGGTTGTGAACATGATTCAATTCATATTTCGAAAATTTTATTTTTGTCAGTTACTGTGTTTTGAATTTGGGCAGCTGAATTATATAATTATATTAGATTAGAGATTAGATTTATATTTATATTTATGCCATAACCAATTAATACACCATAGTCTCATCTGCTTAAAAAATTCGATACATTTTCATAGTTGTATGTATAAGGCTATACTCATAGTACTTCTCATAGAATTTGTTTATTCTCATAAAATCTTCATGGAAATTTACAAAAATCTATTGGATTTTATGTGATTTCATAAACAGGGTAGTGCTACAAAAACAAAACTATTTATTTATGTACAGATAAAGAAGTTAGTCCTCCAAAAAGGTATCGGAGAAATAATCCCAGCAGATTCTCAAGTAACAATAAAATATTCTGGTTATCTTGAAGGTCAAGACAACCCATTTGATTCAACTTATCAACGTCATTCAGTGAATCGCTGTCGTTTAAATCAGGGTGAATTAATTTGGGGATTGGATTTATCAATTCAGAGTATGCTAAAACATGAAGTGTCAATATTTTTGATTGACCCAAGTTTAGCTTACGGTGAAATGGGTTGTTGGCCAACCATACCTGGTAATTCAGAAGTAATGTTTATTGTTCATCTATTGGATTACGCAGACAACATTGCTGCTGATGATTATAAGGCACTTGAACCAGAAGAACGTAGAATGTTTGCTAAAATTGAGAAATCAATCAAACAATTGTTAGTTACTGGTGCAGATAATTATAAACGTGGACAAACAAAGCTCGCTATTCGCGATTATAAACGTGCTATTGATCGCTTGGAAGATTCTAAGTTGGATAACGACCAAGAAGAAGAACGTTATAATTCATTGTTATCTCGTGCTTACCAAAATTTAGCACTTTGTTACAATAAAGAAGATATGCCGCGAAAAGCATGCATTGCTTGTAATAATGTTATTAATAAAACAGCTAAAACTTATTTTCACTATGGACGCGCATTAATTAAAATGGGCGAGTATGAAGAGGCATTAGAAAAACTATACATTGCACTAGAAACAAATTCACGTAATGAGGAAATAATGAAAGAACTTGAGTTAGCTGATAGACTAAATCAGAAAAATATGGAAATTCAAGAAGCTATGAGGTCGAATTGTTTGAGTTTGAAAAATTTACCATTAGATACTAAAGATGGAGAGTACAAAAAATTAGCTACGAAATTTTGTGATGATTTTAATAATAATAATGATATTATGAGACAACCATTACCTGATAGAATTGATCCATTGTTGAATGATACTATTAGAAAAGTTGCATTATTGATGGGCATTAAGGTTTCTTCAGTAAATAAAGATAAGAAAAAAAGTTTATATCTTGAAAAATCGCATTATCAATAACAATATTATTTTTTTTTTTATTGAATATTTCTATTTTTTTATTGGATAGGGATTTTATCGGGAAATCAAACACGACTTTGAGTAATGTTCAATGATAAAAATTGCCAATAAATATTTGTTAACTAAACAATAAGTTTACCAGTGGGCGGCTAAAGTAGAAATGGGCAGACAATAACGGGTAGTAAAAGTAAAGCTGTAGCTCATTGATATCGTCCAATATATAGTAATGCATTTGTGTTAGTATAATATAGACAAGTAGATGGATTTCAGTTTTTTTGGTCATTATTTGGGTACGGACCATTTATTTCTTAACTCTTATATTTTTATTAAATTCCAGCTTTAACGATAGATAGTTTGTTTAATGCTTTGATAACTCGTTTTCGATTATTCGAATCGGTTTTCTTAAAATTTCAGTCTTCCCACTACCGTGTGTTTAGTTTTGTTCTCGACTACCCGTTATAAGCCTGTTTTATTTTATATCATTTTAAACATCATATTTACATTTTGTTACATACGCGACTATCCCGATTTTCCTGCTGCTTATAGCGCTGAAATAAATACTTATCTTTTTACACTAATAATAATTATAATGCAAACAATTATAATGATAACGGTATTGATTGCAGTAATAATTAAAATAATAATTTTATTGATGAACTTTATGCTCAATAAAACTTTTCAATTGTAACAGAAGCTTTGAATATAATTCATGATTACAATTATGAACAATAAATTATATTTTACTTAATAATGATTAAATTATTATCCGCGAAACATAGATAGTAAATTTTCATCATTAATTTGTATATTTTTCCTATTCTTAGTTTATAATTTTGATAATTTTAACGGAGGCTTATAACGGGTTCTCTGGTACGAAAATTCTTAGAATAATTAAGAGGGGGAAGTTGTTTGGACTCAGTAACTCCAAAAAAATATGTCAAAATTATACTGCTGTCATTATCCAATAAATATCTTAACGACTTAATTAAATATATCATTACTAGATTTATATAACTTTTGAAAAATTACGATATAAATTTTTATTAGTGTTTGTCATTTTTTCAGAATATTTGCAAAATAATGGAAGTTAAAAATATTTTTCGCAGTACTCATTAATTCATTATATTTTAATCGAAAAAAAATCAGGAATGTTTGATTTATGTGCAAAATTTCCATTGAACCAATGTACTTGAAAGAGTTGAGACTAAAGATCATAATTTTGATTTTGTACTTTTATGTTTAGTTTTTTATAAATAAATACACATTACCAAAAAATATTTTTTCATTAAAGTTTAATTACTCATAAGCTACTTAATATTTTTTAAATTCATCATCATGTCTACTAATTTTACAATCATACTTTTCAGATGGCTCCAATTAGCGTTTTAATTATGATAATTAATAATTGTAAGCTCACAAAAAGCTAGCCTGGCCACATGAGATATTTTATTTCTCTTTTTTATTTAAATTTACCGACACTAAATAAGCTTCTAAAAACTCCAACAGAGGTCGTAATATGGCGCGTTTTATTCAAGTATCTGAATTACCTCGACATATATTATAATAAAACGTTAAACCCGCATAGGAAACTGAACAAGACAGCTAGCTGGCTCAAAAGAGATAGCTACTGATAGCTAACATACACATAAAGAGTGTGTGGATTGGAGAGGAGGAAATGGTATCCGGATCGTGTGAGAACTGGTTTTTGACTGTCTTTGTATTTAGGCTCCTCTCTATACGTACATACATCGTCACCGAGGCCGCGGATACCGCTGGTCTCTGTAGTGGCTGTCAGTTTGAGTCACGACTACGAACATATTTTCTCTACCAGGCACCAGTAGTTACATGCCACATGGCAATGGCGTACGACGTGTCATTATCAACCGTGTTGTTGAACGTTTGTTCATCGTACTCCGAAAAAAAAAATTACCACCGATCCTCATCATCTTATCCGTCATCAAACACTGTCTGACTCACGATCAAAACTTAAACTTTTGAATTATTCCCGCTCAATATCAACCCTTCAAATGTCACTACAGATTTAAATCGGTATTTTTTTTTAATTGATATTTTTTTTTTTAAGTCAAAAAAAAATCCTACTGCAAGAATACGTATACAATAAAACCGGTTGTGAGAATTTTTTAACTATCTACAATATGGCGTCAACCGATTTGTCGTCCGGTAAATAAAAATCGTTATTTACTTTATTAATATAAACCTTGTGGATAATTAATATTAATTTTAAAAAAGATTTAATAATTCTTATATTTAAACTTTGTTTAAATATATGAATTATATTTAAATTTTGTTTTTAAATGATAAACTATCAACAAAATATTTAGTAATCAAATTTTCTGATTATTTATTGCAATAACAGTTTTGATAAAATATGTGTGACAATATATTTCTAGATAATATATATTTCGATATTCATAAAACTAAATAAAAATTTAAAAAATACAGTTATGAGTAGATAAGTCACTATTTTATGGAGAGTTCGATGCCCAACATATAAAAATTCTTATTCAAATATTTTTAGTGGAAAACATATGCAAATTTATTATCCTAGATAATTAGTTCCTCAAAAGAACTTAAACTTATTTATTTAATTACTTATTAAGTAAACAACAAAAATAATTTTTTATTGAAAAAAAGTTTAGTTATTTCACTTGGGTCTATTTGTATTATTGTATATTATATGTATACAATTGATGGGATTGTGATTGTTTTATTTTATTCTCAGGCTCGATTCCACCTTTCTACCGTGAAATTTATGACAAGATATGTTCACCTACTAGTGGAAATGTCGAACGGGAGGTCTTCAAATCATTGCTTGTTAAATCACAACTGAGTAGTACTATTTTAAGCCAGGTATATAATTTTTATTATCACAATAATAATTACAATCATTTATTTTATATCTTTTTTATTGCGCAACTCTCAAACACTATTAAAAAAACCACAATGTATTTGTTATTTCAACTTATATTCTATTCCATACTTTCCAAATAATTTATTACTGCATTAACATGGTGGCCATATTTCTGGAAAACCTGGAAATGTCAGGGAATTATAAATATAATGGAAAAATCAGGGAAAAGTCAGGGAATTCCGTTACAAAGCGGGAAAAATTTTTACTTTCTTTTTTTTTTTTTTGACTGGAAAAATCTGATAAATTTTTTTTTCTGTCAAAACTGTTCAAAAAGTGGCGCAGCGCGAATGCGACTGTAAAACCATTTTGAAAAAAAATTAGAAATTGATTCCAATAGCGAAAAAATGAAGCAGTTAGAATTGAAAAGGCTGTTAGAAAAAAAAAGTCTTAGTAGGAACCAATTGTCAGGATCTTCAAGCTATTAACATCCATATTGACAAGTTAAAAAATCAAAAACATTAAAAGTATACATAAATATTGAACTAATAAATTACACTACATTTATTATTCGCGTACTTGATTTATATTTTTTTAATATTCTATAAAACGTTCTTATTTATGAAATTTATTCCAGTGAAAATGAAAAATTTATTTATATTTTATTTTAGAGTAAGTTATATAAAAACATAGATTTAAAATAAAAAATAAAAAATTATTCATTTAATAAATAAAAAAAACGTGAACATTGACAAATAATAAAATAAAGTTTCATTTAACGGCAATGATTGATTATTTATTGAACTGACTTATAGCATTTTATTTCGAATTAAATAAATATTTCCAATGATTTAATGTAACTACATTATATCAGGGAATTTTTAAATTATTTGAATGAAATCCCTGGAAAAGTCAGGGAATTTAAGTTTCCAAAATCTGTGGTCGCCATAGATAATTACCAATCATATTATTAAAAATAATAATAATAATTTTTTGCCCTTGTTAAATTGTTATCATTCAAATAAACTTGATCAAGATCTCTCTTGAGAATTGACTATAACACGAATGACTGTTGTGTACTATATAATATACGGTATGACGGTTATTATCAGCTTAACTATACGCTTGTTTGATGATACATCAATCCTTAACGCCTACTGTTTTTCTTTTTATTTAATTTTTATTTTTTTACATTATTTATATACTTTTTTTATCTCTTATTTATATATTATATATTTGTTGCTACTCTCAATTATTATAATTGTTACTATTCTCAACTAAATATCAACTTAATTATAAGTATTATTGTGCAACACGTGACACTAATGAAATAAAATAAACATGGAAAAAATCAAAATAACAATTTACGTTATTAATTATAATTTGCACATTTTCATAATAATTCATTATTACATAAATGAAAAAATGTTTGTTTAAAAATTCTGAATGAGAATTAAAAACTCTTTTTTTCATTTTAAAATATTTTTATAAGTTTTTAATATTAACAAGATGATTATAAAACGGATGTGATGACACATAAATATTTTTACTTAATGATTTAAACGTATAAATTATTAAATAATGTATAAAATTGTCATATAACAAAACTTCCTTTGACGAGAGAGTATATAATCACTGAACTAACTCTCATTAATTCATTTATCTGCAACAACTCGTTATATTATTAATCAATTAAACGTCAGCTAATAAATCAAATTTTTATAGTAATAATAAAAAAAACTAACGTGGAATTTTTTCCCCTTTAACTTTTGACGATTGAAGTTTAATGACACTCGATTAGCTTGATATAGTCTATATTGTTAGTACTTGTGTAGGTCATGCATTAATAAAATCTGTTCTATTCATATATATATATATATATATATATATATATATATATATATATATATATATATATATATATATATATATATATGTATATGTATATATTTCACTAATAATTTTTTTGACTGTAATCTACAATCTAAAGTTCAGATAAGATTAACCCAGACTTACTGTTATACATTTGTATATGTATGCAGTTGAATAAATATTAATATACATAAGAATCGATTAAAAAAAAAAAATAATTATCATTTGAATTTGAATAATATAATTTAAAATATAATCAAATTGAAATAATATAATAATGATAAATAGCAATCATTTAATATTAAACTTTGAAGTATTTTGTTCCTGTTGTACTATAAATAAAGAACTGACCAATATATATATATATAGATATATTAACCACGTTGTGCTCACATTGCGATATCTCCGGATGTACTCTGTCTACATATATAGCACGATAGTCTAATAATATTGAATTATTATTGTGATCATGTATTATTACTATTTCTCATTACTATTAATGCACACATCAATATCTAATACATTACCGCTTTTTTGCAACATTATTTCAAAATTAATTTAAAGTTAAATAAAAATCCGATGATAAAAATTCCAGAGCCTGTAGTTACTAGAATGTTCATATCTTCTCCGGGTACAGAAATTCTTTCCAAGCAGAGTACGTTAATTATCTTAATGACACTATAAATAATGAGTATAGATAACACTATTTATTTATTGCATTTTATTTAAACTTTAACATTTAATATTCTTTGATTTTAATAAAAAAAAATAATGGATCAGGAATATATTATATTACACGAATAAATCGACATGTGATAATTTTTTAATTATTTTTAATATTTTATGAGAAGCTACATTTTGAAACAAATTGTTTAGTTTGATAATTTTATCAATAAAATCATTTGCCTTTATTGTAAATTTACTTAGTTTCGTCATGAGTATAAATTATTAAATAAAACTGTAAAGTGAAAAAAAAAGTATAAATGATCACTCCAATGCGTCAATTATTGACATGCGATATAATTTATAATGTATGTGTTGTTTTCACAGACGTGAAAAAATTTAGTTTTTTTGTTTAATTTTTTATATTATGAAATAGAGATATATATTTGTCAAGGTTATACAGATAACTAAGATAATATACAAATATTTATAATTCTTATGAATATTGAGAAAAGTTAAATCAGTAATAAAATAAAACAAATCATAATAAGTGCGAGAATTTTTACCGTTATAATCTAAAATAACTCTAGTCAAAAATAAAACTTTATTAAGACTTGGTTTACTACTCAACTGGCTTACTTAGTCACGATTTAAGATGAAAAAGTCAAAATCAAGTCGATATTGACTTGGTTTAGACTCATTCGATTTAAATTATAAGGCGAAAAAGTCAAAACTCGTGCAACACGAAAAACACATTTTACATTAAAAAATACTGCTTGCTGTTGACTTTAAAAAAAAATAATGTGAAGCGAGCCTGAATCAAGTTTTATTTTTTGACCCGGGAAATGTCTCATTTTTGAATTTAATTTTCTATAGAAATCAACGAATTGCAAAAGGTTTTATGTTTTAACTTTTAAGAAATTTAGCTACGATATTTTTCTCCCGTAGAGTTATGTCGAAAAATAACATTGTTTTAAAAGTTTATATATATGCAAAAAAAAAAAGGATTTCGTGTCGCAAAAAAATTTTTGTGAAATCCTATATTTCTGTATGTGGATAGATATCTTTTGTAAAAAGAATTTTTATTGATAGTGGAAGAGTGAAAAAATGTTAATAATGTGTAAGACTGTGTATTGCATTTAAACTTAAAGTATTATAAACTTCTGTTTCATAGATATGGGATCTTGTGGATAGTAGAACAGGATTTTTGAGCCGCAGCGGACTTTACAAAGGACTCGCACTTGTTGCATTCGCTCAACAGGGTAAACAGCCAAGTGATAAATTATTAGAAAATGTTGAATCTCAAGGTAAAAATTAATAATGAATTAAATTTTATTTACTTTATTATTATTTATTTAAAACACGTTTTTTTCACATTTTGTAGAGCTCCCAGTTCCTGTGCTTGGTGATATTTCTGAAGTAACGCTGCTAGCACAAAGATTGTACAAAGGAAATAATCCTTCTAAATTAAATCTCACTTATTCAGATATTTGTAAATTAGATACTATTGAAGTTAATTTAGTTCCAGAGCGTAAAGGAATTTTTTTAAAACACGTAGAGTATCAAATAATTAGTAAGGTACATATAAAAATTATTTTATCAATTAAAAAAAATACAAATGATTTTTTTATTAATGATAATCATTTATTAAACATTTCAGGCATTTAATTCAGTTGTTCATAGAAGGTATAATGATTTCGTTTCTTTACACGATCTTCTTCTAGCACGATTTCCATATCGATTAATACCAAAATTGCCACCTAAAAAAATTGTTGGAGGTATTTATAGATTTTATTTTTTACAGTCGACTACCCACCATAAGCCTGGTTTAGGGGACGTAGGGGAAATTTTTCTTGAAATTTCAGTTTTCCCACTACCGTGCGTTTAGTTTTGTTCTCGACTACCCGTTATAAGCCTGTTTTATTTTATATCATTTTAAACGTCATATTTACATTTTGTTACATACGCGACTATCCCGATTTTCCTGCTGCTTATAGGGCTAAAATAAATACTTATCTTTTTACACTAATAATAATTATAATACAAAAAATTATAATGATAACGGTATTGATTACAGTAATAATTAAAATAATAATTTTATTGATGAACTTTATGCTCAATAAAACTTTTCAATTGTAACAGAAGCTTTGAATATAATTCATGATTACAATTATGAACAATAAATTATATTTTACTTAATAATGATTAAATTATTATCCGCGAAACATAGATAGTAAATTTCCATCATTAATTTGTCTATTTTTCCTATTCTTAGTTTATAATTTTGATAATTTTAACGGAGGCTTATAACGGGCTCTCTGGTACAAAACTTCTTAGAGTGGTTAAGTGGGGGAAGTTATTTGGATTCAGTAACTCCCGATTGAGGGGAAGAGGCTCATGAAGGGAAGACCTATGACGGGTAGCCGACTGTAGTCTTAGCGACTTATTTTAGATTAATTGCATCAGCAATTAAAATTTTTCTTTTTCAGCGGATTCACAATTTTTAGAAGAACGTAGAAGATCTCTTTTACGTTTTCTTATATTAATAGCACGTCATCCAGTTGTAAGAGTCGACCCGATAGTACAATTTTTTTTTACATACACCGGCGAAGAAATGCAATATAAAATACGTGATGTATTTCGTCGTGTGCCCGACGAATTTGCGACCTCAGAGTTGTCATCACGTGCGAAAGAGTTAGTACCGCCAGAAACATTGACCGAATTTGCAAATAGTCGTGATCAAATACGTATGATTTTATGTGGAATATCAAGATTGAAAAATATCGCTGATTGTTTGGCGATAAGGTCGCATTCGTACGCTGCGGATATGGCAGAGTTGGGAGCACAATTAAGCAATTTAGCTTCTGAGCCTCATGGGAATAGTGGATGGGCCAGTGGTGGTTCAACCATTTGGCAAAATATGAAAAAAGGATTTCATGTTATCGCCAAGTTAGTTGCTATTATGTATTAATATTATTCACTAGTTTAATTTATTTAATTAACTTGTATTTAACTTTTTTAGAGAATTTGATTTGTTATCAGCACGTGCATTACAGCAAGCAGTGCGTGAAGAAACGATGGTATGTGAGAGATTGAATTTATTATTGGACGTATTAGTCGCACATCGAACACTTTGTGAAAGACATGAAAGAGGTGTTAGTGCTGATCATCAACGTGCTTTGTCAACAATGTTAGCATTAAAAAAACGACAAATGCAAGGAGTAATACGTGGTACTGATGTAAGTAATTAATTTTTTTTTTTGTATGCTGTAATAATATACTGCATTCGCTGCCCGAGTCGTAGGCTGTAGAGACACTGAAACTTCAAGTTCCGATGCTGGTATCATGAACAAATTATTTTCATCCCAACTGGGTAAAAAAAAAATTGTTGAAAAAATGTTGGCTGTTCTAGACTTCAAAACATGACACAATGACAAACTTTTATCAACAATTCTTTTTTACAGGGGCACTAATTTATTGAATTCATATGTCATATATTTTCACGGCATTAGTTAGAAATTAGCTTGTTTCGGTTGGGCAAACAAGCATTGAAAGTTAAAGTTTCAGAGCAGATATTGTAAAAAATTTGTTTATTATTAAAATTAATTGTTTTAATTACAGGCTGATACTGTAGAATATTTAGAAAATAAAATGGTAGCACAGGAATCAGTGATAGCTAATGTTGAATTAAGAAACTCATTTTCCCTACACTGTCTTCATATGGAGACACAGCTTGTACATGCGCATCTTGAAATTCTTGCTACTGTATTACAAAGCCTGGTTAAAGTTCAAATTCGTGGACATTCAGAGGTAATTTTACAATTATTCCTCATATTGTCTTTAGTGTTAATCGTTATTAATCTTTTGTTAACAGTTAGCTGAAGTGTGGAAGTTAATAGAGCCGACGATAATGAAATGTCTGCCAGAAAAAACGGTCATTGACATTAACGGGACTACGGACAATGAAGGACCGCTTATATGATCTATATTTTTAATGTTAATATATTTACATTATTGTTATTATTTTTTTTTAATCATAGATATAAATTTTTTTTTGTTAGGATGTACATTTCTTTGTTAAAATTACAATTTAATTAATTTAATATTAATGTTTTTTATAATAATAATAAGTTTATATTTGTGCAATAGAATAGACAAATGCAATTTTTCAAAATTTAATTCAAGTTTATTGTACTTAAATACTTTATTTTGTATACAAAAAAAAAAAAATTATAATATTATAACTGTTGTTTTGTACTTTCGATAGAATTGTTATTGTATTAAATTTTTTTATGAATTGTAAATATTCTGCAATTGAAATTTAAATAATAAAATTTTAAATTATTTATATAAGAATTTAAATAAATGTCGATATATACATATTTTTCTCAAATAAACTTTTAATATAAGTAACATATGCTTGAGCAAGATTCTGGTGCCAGTGTCTTGAGCAAAACCTCTAGTCACTAGTGACTTTTTATACGTATGGGTCTTGCGCAAGATCATGTAGCAAGAAATTGTCATCAAGACTTGTGCATGACTTGCTCAAGGCATTGTACAAAAGAATATTGAAGATATCTTAGATACGGTGCAGTTTAAAAGTTTCTGGCGCATTTCTTGCAACAGTAACTTACGACAGGTACTTACGCATGGCTTGCTAAAGATCTGCTCAAGGCTCGTCAATTTTGAGCATGCGCGTTACATGCGCGTTACATTTGTTAGTTCTAATGATACATTTCATGAAATCGAAGTTAAAATACATGTCATAAATATACATTTATAAAATTTATATCTATTTTTATGTTCATTTTACCGCCATTTACAATATCTCATTAATTTGTTTAATTCATTCCGTGAAACTGTTGTTAAATCTGAAGATTCCTAGATACAAAATGCAAATTCAAAAATTTTCAACAAATGTGTTGATGTAATTCTTAAATTTATATTTATGTAAATAAAATATAAGTAATAATATTTAATTTAAAATAGTATATTTCTATGATGATGAAGACATGAAATCTAAAGAAAATTAATTACAACAAAAGTTACAATACACCAGCGAACAACATCCTGAAATTTTATATATTTAATTTGTAGATGAGAAAACTATTTAAATAAAATAAACAATTAAGCAAAATTATATGTTTAAAATATTAAAATAAATAATTTATTGAAATAGCACTGGCCTAATAAAAAATTACAAATAGTTAAATCATATTGTTACTTTACAATTTAAAACAATACATACTGAAAGAATTATTTTTATTTACACTGCTTAACATTGATTAATTATTAAATTTTTTTGACTATAATGAATAAATAAATAAATATACTATAAAAACGGGCTAAGAGTTAAAAGCTAGTGTTTTGGATAAACTGGATAGTTTCCATTGTATTGATAAAGATCTTCTAAGTCTAAAGGCCCTGGATTATTTGGTGAGCCAGGCAGTTCATTGCGTGGGATTTTTCTTTCATGATCATAAAGACTTCCAATGTCGATAACTGGTATATCATTCTCATTTAAGGGTCGGATATTGAAAGCTGCAGCGTCATTATGATTAATCCCACTATTGTTTATTTCAAGTCCACTGGCATCAGAAAGTTGTTCATTACTTCTTTTGGATCTTGGTGGGTAATTTGTGGTGTCAATACTGTTAAATTGATAAAGCTCGTCAATACTGTGCCCATTATCTTGAACTTCATTTATGTCATCAATTGTAATTGGCGAGTTTTGATCATAAAGTTGACCAATATCTTTGCTGCCGCTTTTACTTCCAAGTTTACTGACATCAGAAAGTTGTTCATTACTTCTTTTGGATCTTGGTGGGTAATTAGTGGTATCAATGCTGTTAGATTGGTAAAGTTCGTCAATATCGAGTCCCTTATTTTGAAATTTGTTTACGTTATCAGTTGTAGTCTGTACGTTTTGATCATAAAGTTGATCGATATCATTGGCGCCGTCTTTATATTCAAGTTTACTGACATCAGAAAGTTGTTCACTACTTCTTTTGGATCTTGGTGGATAGTTAGTGGTATCAATGCTGTTATATTGGTAAAGTTCGTCGATATCGTGTCCATTATTTTGAAACTTGTTCACGTCATCAGTTATAGTTTGCGAGTTTTGGTCATAAAGTTGACCGATATCATTGCTGCTGTCTATACTTCCAAGTTCGCTGACATCAGAAAGTTGTTCAACACGTCGTTTAAATCTTGGCGGATAATTAATCGGATCAGACTTTTTATACTCGAAAAGTTCACCTATGTCAACTCCATCATTTGAATTATCAATAGCATTGAAAGGAATCTGCAGTTTTTGGTCATAAAGTTGTCCAATGTCGATGAGAGGTACAGCTGACGCCGTTAATGCCAGAAGTAACTGAGTTAAAATCTGTAAAAATAGAACATTATTCTTTTATTTAGTATATAATTGTCAAACAAATTCTAAAACACATATATTTTTTAAAAATAAAATTTCATTTTGGTAATAAGTCTCTGTTAAAGTAAAATCAACGGAAAAAAAATTTTATTGATTCGTTTTCGTTCACTTTTGAAGTAATTTACTTTCGCATTGACTCAACTATTAACAATTTTTTCACGTAACAATTAAAATATGTAGAACATTCTGTTGAACTATAAAAACTTTTACGTTAGTATAAATGTAAACTAATATTAGTAACAAATCGTTTTTCCAAATTTAAAAGTAAAAATTATTAAAATTTTGCAGCTAGTAATAATAAAACCAAAAGAATACTCACAAAATGCATGTTTTCGTCAATAAATTAGATGCAGTTACGTTAAAAAATGTCAGGCGTTACTTCAATTATGAATATTATGTAAATAGATATAAAGTATGATCAATGATACTCAAGATTCGCAAGCCAACTGAGTGACGAGTGAGCTAGTAGTCCTATTTATATATGAAAATCATCCCTTCCCTTCATAGTGCGAAGGGAAGAAAATTATTATAGCGTTATAAGGGAAATGGTTTTTACAATTTCATTGGTCTTAAAAATTTTAACAAATATTACAAAAATTCTATTGGCCAAATAAAAGTTACACCGGTGGTTTACGGAACCGAAAATACAGGGGAAGTTTACACACTCTAGACCATAGAAATATACGTAGTGATGACGTAGATAATTATGAATTTAATATATATATATATATATTTATTAGGAAAAGGGAAGTCAAAATGAGTCCCGTGTAAATTTTGATAGAATAAAATTTGAAATGGGCAAAATGGAATACTGGGATTTTATCAGAAATATACGGGGATGCATACTTTAGATAACAGACCATGTAATATTTTTTATAAAAAATTATAAAATACGAAATCACTTTTTAAAAACTTTATATAAACGAATAAATATGAATTTCGTTACAATTTTATTACAACTACTTCATTGCTTTACTTTTTTATTGATAAGTTAAAAGTTTTTATAATTAAAAATTGTTTTTTTCACATTTTACTTACACTCTACTAAAAAATTTAAAGGATTTAGGGGAAGGGGATGTAAGTTTTTGTAAATGAACAATATAAAAAAATTCAGAAACTAAAATTTTTTTATTTTGTTATCTTCTACTCTGAAAATTACTGTGACTTTTACTGTTATTAAGTATGTGATTAAAGCTTCGTATGTAAAAAATCGAGAGCAGATTCAGAGTAGTTACGGATTTTATTTAAATTTCAATTCACTCCGTTATTCGAAGTCCTGGAGTTTGAAAAAAATACAAGTCCGCATACGAAGTATAAATAAGGAGTTAGTTTTTTTTCAGGGAAGTGATCTGGAGTTTATTTCAGTCTGAATCCACTCTAAGCCAGAGTTTCAGTAGTAAAATAAACTTCCTTTCGCAGTGAATTTTAGTCCAAAGAGATTAAATAAATAAACAGTCATCCGCTTCGCATCCACTCCGGATTTAATCCGCATTCACTCCAAAAATTTTTTACAGTTTACAATGATTTTTCGTAAAAATAAAATCTAGTAAAGACAAAACCAGGCTTTTCACTTAAATATTTGCTGTTGAATATCTTATATGAATTAATCTATATATTGGAGTTTTAATAATTTATCTAGAAAAACTATAGTACCTTTGAAAAAATTAATTTTGATTTCTAAAGGATGCTCATCTTGTTCAAGATCGATATTAGTTACTTATATGATAAAATGACAGAAGAATTTTCGGCGCTTTCTTCTCATTGTAATTAACCTTGCAAAGCTTTCAAAGAATTTCATTTTATATCCTCAATGGTTTAAATCCTCACTTATAAAACAATAAGGTTGTCTATGTCTAATCTATAGACTTGTATAAACAGCTTATAGAATCTATTATCCTGATGTCTAGGTACTTTCAGACAATAGGTAGAAGAAAACAGATAATCTTCAACAATACAATTCAGTACCTAATAAAATTCTTTTAAAATTAAATAATATTTTACAAATTTTTTCGCTGAAAAATATAATTAAGCTAAAGTATTCATAAATTTAATTGATTTATAATTACAATAATAAAATATAAGAAATAAGATTGAGTTACTCAAAAAAAAAAAAAAATTATTTTATAAATATCACTTATAGTAAAATGGTAATTATTTTTAAAAATTTTTCCTTGCTCAGAAAAAAGGAATACTTTGACCAAAGATTATTTTTTTCAATCCTGAAAAAAAAAAAAAAAAATTTCTTTATTTAAGAAAATTTTGGCCTTCTTTACTGGATTGCAAAAAATATTTTTGGGCCAAGTAAATAATTTTTAAGCCAAAGTATCTTTTCTGTCTGTATAGGTTTTAATATTAGAAAATTAATCCGATAATTTTTCGCTCAAGTATACATCAATAACAAAAATAATAAGATTGAATGAATTCCTTCTTGAAAATACAGAAATTTATATATTTATTTTCATTTTGCTTTTTCAACATACAATATAAAACTTTTCAATTGAATGTCATAGTGAAGAATCAAAGAATATATATATAAATGTATATATATTAAAAAATGAATTTTTAAATGAGCCTATTTTGCTACATATGCTCAAAGTTTTTTTACTTATCCTATTTTAATTTTTCCTCTTGGAGTAAAATTTACTCCAAAGGGAAATTTATTTTAATTTTAAAACTCCGAGTCGAAGTGAATGCGAATTTAAATAAAATCCAGACCACTCTGCTGAAGAAACAAACTCCCTATTTACTCCGAAACTCTGAGTGACGGAGTGAATTCGGATTGACATAAAATCCGTAATCACTCCCAATTTTTTACAGTGTATATTCATTTAAATACTTTCAATTTAATATATATTTTACAACTTTAAATTCAAGTAGGTATAAAATTAGCCCAGCCAATAGGAAATTAGTTTTTCATTTTTATCTAAAGTGGACCTCAGACGAACTTTATTCTCTCATTAGTACGTAGGTATATAAGACCCTTTATAAGAAATTACATAGTACATTTGTGATTTTGCCAAGGACTTGTACAGATGGTTTAAATTCTTACAAACCAAATATTTGAACTTAACTTTCTCGTTGTAGTGGCTGCAAACTTTTAATTTATTCATTGTCAGTTCATTATTTTTAAAATTTCATTTTAAAAAATGAATGTTTACAATGGAAGACCATTTTATTACTTAGAAGAAACGTTGAGATCAAGACTAGAATCTTTAACTCTGTCATTGAGACGGATTGATAACTTACATTCATTTTTGGTACCCTACCAACATTTGGCTGAAGATATAAGCACTGTTTGTGTAACAGAATTTTTAAATGGTGAGTGATATTATTTTTATTTATTGAGAATAAATACACTACTATAAATATTTTTTTTTGTTCTTGTTAGCAAAACCCATCACTAAATTGGGTATGTTAATATTAATGGATAAAATTGTACGAGAAAAATATGACACTACACCAAATTTAGCTGCTGGCATAAAAGAACATCTTCTAGTTATATTTTATGATTTAAAAAATTATAGACAGCATGCAGACTTTCGAAAGTTTGTTAATAACATTTTATGGGCTTGGGAAGAAAGCAAAACTTGCCAAAATCAAATTCAAGATTTAAAATTTGTTTTTAATAAACTGTAACTCAAATTTATATTTTTTTATTTAGGGGAGCCTGGGGCACGAAGGCCCCCCTGGGGCATAAAGGCCCTCTTCAAAAATTAGGTAAAATTTTTTTTTTTTATTTTCCGTCAAAGTATGACCTTCATAATGTTTTTAGTATATTTTAAGTCAATACGTGATATGAGGGGCAAAACGGACAACTCGAAAAAAAAATTATAAAGAAAAAATTATTTTTTTTTTATTTTCCGTCAAGTTAATTTTTTTGTGACAATTTTTTTTTTTTAATGGTCCATTTTACCTCATACATCACATACTGGCCTAAAACGTCATAAAAACATTATAAAGGTCATAACTTAACGGGAAATAAAAAAAAAATTTTTGTTGATAATTTTTTGGAGAGGAGGCCTTCGTGCCCCAGAAAAAAAACAAATTTTTTTTTCGATTTTTTGCAAAATTTCTACTTATTCTTTCGATATCGACGGAAAATAAATGAATTTTATGGTTAAAAGCCACAAAAAGAAAAAACCGGCTTAAGGGGGCCTTCGTGCCCCAGGCTCCCCTATAAAATTATTTTTTTCAGTTTTTTTTGTGAGTACAACTTTTACTACATTGATCGTAACATTTTTTAATTGATAAATAATTTTAAATTTTATGTTTTCATTAAGCGTAATTAATCATAATTTTTTAAAATAATTTTGATTTCTTTCTTTAGTCAATTAATGAAAATATTGTAATCATTAATTAATTAAAAATTTGCGTAAAGAAATTGAAAAATTTCAAATAAAAATCGATGTATTAAATATTTATAAGTATACTAAAGATAATAATGAAAGAACGAAATTTCAAATCCATTTACAATAATAATAAATTACTTTCGTAACATAAAACTTTAAGATTTCTATTTATAAAACTCGGTAGCTTCAATGAATTACTATAAATACTATACAATTACTATTACAATTACAATTACTATAAATACTATACTAGTCGATAAATTAACAATAAATTTTATAATACTGTCATAATTTTAATTCTTTTAAATAAAATTATTTACTAATACCAATACCCTTTATTTATTTTTTTTTTTATTTATTTAAAATTTTTCACGTAACTAACTTCATAAATAAATTTATAATATTTATTTAAAGATTAAGTACAACAATTATTAGATTGAAAACTGTTAATAAAATTTAGTACAAAATTTGGTAATTAAATATGTGATTATTTCTTTAATTATTTTAAAAAAACTAAAAGATGTTTTCTGTATAACAAGATTTTTTAAAATACTTTGGGTAAGAGCGATAATATTTTATTTAAAGTATAATGAAGGAAATTTTTGATTTTTCATAGGAAATAAATTATCATGAAATATATAGATAGTACTATAGTAGATAGTTCTGCGAGGGTGGAATTTTATAGAGTTTTAAATAAATTATGAAGTAAACGTTATCATTTTCTTATTTTTATGTGAAATTTATGATTAACCCTTAACGGCCACATGGGGTGATTAGTCATCCCATGCTTAAAAAAAGTAGAATTAGACGTCTTAAACCTCTGAAATAAATTTGTCAAAATATTTTCAAAAAAAGGCCCTATGTGGCCGTTATGTAGCCTGAACGAGGTGTGGCCGTTAAGGGTTAATATAAATAATAATTATTCATAATTTAATATATTTTTTTTCACCTGCTATCATATACTGATTTTCTCTCCTAATTTTGCAAATTTACTTCATTTTGATGAAAACAATTACATTGTATTTTTTAAAATTCATTAATTAAAAAAAAAAAAAATTTGTAATTCATGAATTTATTTTAATTAAATATAAATTTAATTTTTCATAGAAAAAGTACTTATTATTTTTTCTAGTATTCTACTTTAATCAACAATAATTTTATTTTCTTCACTATGTGATTCTAAGAATTTTTTTCTAATCTTTTTTTAAATAATTAATGTCTATTTTGATTATATTTTTGATTGCAAAGTCCAAACTAATAAAAAAAAATTATTTATTTATTCTTATAAACAAGCAGTCAATAAAATAAATATATAACAAGCAAAGTTAATCAATTTAAAAAATGGCGTCATAAGTTCAATTTAAATTGTTACCAACTGAGTAACCCCGCCGTCCTGGTATTCAAATAAAAAACGTATCTTTCATTCAAATAAGTTTTAAAAATATCATTCAATTACTTTGAAATTTTCACTAGTATAGTATAATATATTAAGAAAATAATCTGTTTAATAATTCCTTAGTAAGGCTTCAATCATAAAAATTACACAGACCATATACATAAAATTTATTTACTTCGGTCTCAATAAATAATCTAAATTTATGAAAATAATTATTTCAAAATCCATGGCTATTTGAATATTCGAGTTTAAAATAAGTTATATTTTAATATACATTCAATATTATACCTATTTCAAAATTCTATGAATATTAAATTAAGTATAGTATATGTACATGTATATAATAATAATGGTTTTAGGCTTAAGACCCGATAATTTCAAGGAATTACCCACAGAAATATAATTTGTACTACACGTGTACACTAATAGCTTTGGGTCAAAGTTCTTGAAAAGATATAACATTGACATATATTTTCTACAGACTTGTTATCGAACATTTTAAATGAAGTATACATAAGCATATGCTTACAACTTCCTGTAAATGCTGTAAATAAAAATATATAACATACTTAATTGATAAGCATATTTTTTTTATTAAATATCAAAGAAAGTCATATTTTATAATAACAATAATAAGAAACCATTTTAATGTCATGGTCATTATAAATATCGACTTAAAATAAATTTCTATTTTATTAAAATTATTTAAATGAGGAAAATATTAGTTTTGAAATTTTATCAAATCTCTAATTAACGTCGATAATAAAGAAAAAATATTTCTTAATATTTTACTGACACTAAAATAATTTAATGCATAAAAATAGACTATTTATGTAAATAGATTTAATTATAAAAAAACTTAATAAAAATATTGAATCTATTGTCGATTTTTCATTTCAAATAGAGTAAATATATACTTTCAAAAACTTAATAAAATTATTTAAAACATTTCAAGAAGTAATGGAGGGATAGTTTAAGGTCTTCAAGATACCTGAGAAAAAGTACGGAAATGTAGAAAGACATTAGTGACCCTACCGATGGCCAGGTAATTGTGGGGGTAAATAGTCATTGTCATTACAGTACATAAATTTGGGTACAGTACATGAATTTTTTCAGTTATATCTTAGTCCTAAAGTTGCATCTCACACTTAGTATCGACACGTCGGAGAGTTTGTTAGATAAGTTACTGTATATTTTCTATTACAGTGACTGTAAGACTATGTCTTATAAGTAAAACTATTAAATGTTTGAAATTTTTTAAAAGTGTTTTTGTTTATTTTCAAACGGCTTTTTCAAAAAGAAGACATAAATAAAAATGAAGTTTTTTTGCCATTTTAATGAAGCTAATTTACGAGAAAGATTGGTAAAAATGAATGCTTCTCCGGCGTCTATTGAGGCGTTATACAAGTATATTGTACACCATAAACAAAAAACAAAATTGATTATCGGTGTTTGGGGGAACGAAATGTACAAAGGTAATTGAATATATATTTTTTTTTGTTTATTGATAATATTTGATACTTATTGATATAAAAAAAAATAATTGACAAAAACGTGTTTTGAAATAATTGAATATAAATATGTTTGTTATTATAAATTTATAGCGAGACCGTGTCAAAAATTATATTACATGTTATTGGCGAATAAAATAATTCAAGATGCAGAGCAATGTGCACCGGAACTTGTTGCTGCATTTAAAAGATGTCTGCTGCCGATATTTTATCATTTGAAAAATTCGAGAGAAGATGAGTACTTTAGAAACGGAATATCTGTGATATTGAGAGCCTGGGCTGATAAAGGAATTTGTGATGATCTCTTAGGTGCATGTAAAGTTATTTTTAATGATCTACACATCAGTGGACGATAGATTATTTTTATTTTTTTTTTACATGCATGATTTTATTATTGATATGACTCAATAAATTTTAATTGACAATTTAATTTAAATTAAACTCTTAAGTAATTGTACTAATTTGTAATGACTTTTTATTTTTTCGAACAAAAAATCACTCTTTTGATGTTGGTATTTATTTTTAACTATTTTATATTAAGTCATATTTATTCAATTAATGAAAGAAGCAATAGATGATTGAAAATTCCGTACAAAGTTAATGTATACTATTTGAAAAACAATTATCAATATTCTTCTTATATAATTTGTTAATTTGAAATATCAAATAACAGTTAAATGAAAAATAAATTTTTTTTTTATCATAATAATGGCGTCTATTTATTTATATATTTATTTTTTAAATAGTTCGATAAGTTGATTTGAAAATTTACATTAAGATATTTTTATGTAACAATTCCACTAAAAAGATTCGGCGCTAATTTTTGAAAAACAAAAATATTCTGAAAAAAATATGATTCTGAAATTTAAAAAAACCTAAAAGCTAAAAACTGCATATGTAGAAAATTGAAAAAAAATACAGGTGGAGTATATAAAAATATTTCTTAAAAATAATTTATCGTTTTTGAAAAAATTCATAAATTATTAGAGCTCGGCTAATTTATGCGTGTAAGCTCACTAGTGTAGCTGATGATTAGCAATTTTTAAATTTTTGAATAAATGAATAAAATTTAAGTAGAGTAAAAATTTTAAATTGCGCATTTTTTTCAATTCCATTATTTTAATTAATTAATTAATTTATTTTCAATTTATAAATTGTCTCATGTCTGCTACACGGACACTCATGGCTAACTTCGGTATCATAAAAAAATACGTGTGAATGTAGAAGACACGAGACAATTTATGAATTTTTAATAAATTAATTAATGAATTGAAATATTGAAATTTAAAAAAATGTGCGTTTTGAATTTTTATTGATCTAAATACAGATTTTTTAATTTTTATTTACTTACATCTTATATATTTATTCAAAATTTTAAAAAATTCCTACTTATCAGTTACATTCACCCTCATAAAAAAATATACGTACCCTAATAGACACTTTAGCTTGAAATTGGCAGTAATTCGACGTTAAGTTACCTGAAATTTGCTGCCCTAATTTGTCAACAATTTGACAGCAAAAGTTATAAAGAAAAATTTGTAGTTCATTTTTCATCAATTTAGAGGTAATTGAAAATTTGCCTGAAAAAAGACGACAATTTTTTTCTAGTCAACTTTTGAAGTAAATTTGTATTCTGAATCGGGTGGTAAATTTACGTCATATTGTATAGCAAGTTGTATACAAATTGTCATAAAAAATGGAAAAGTCCCAAGTTGACGTACATTTGACGAAAAATTCAAGGGAAATTTTGCAAAGTAAACTTTTGCCGTAGCAAACTGTGCTATTAGCGATAGTTTCACACCAAATTCATATTTTCCCGCGCTTATAATCAATGAAGCGCCATCTCTAATTAAAAAAATAATTCTACTTGACATCTTTCTGAACTCAGCGCTTTTGCGTCAAAATTTGAAACTACTTAAACCCACCTAAAAAATAAAATATTAAAATTTTCGTCATCTACTCTGAGGATCTTTTCCTCAGCTCGAGCGAGTGCATCGAAGTACAGTACATACACGGCAGTATATGTCTGTTGGTTGGTGGAGTGAATTCTCGGTTGGAATTTCATCCGCCATAAAGTTCCATCAATCCAACCAACCAACCAACCAACCCAACACCCAACACCATTATAATTATATCATCTATTTAGTCATCCGTCACCCAATAATCCAGCCACATTTTCCCACCACCTAAAAAACTGAATGAATAATAAGTAAATATTCAAATAATAATAATAATAATAACTACTATTGTTATTAATCTAGTGTAGTGTAATTTGTGTTTATTTAATACGCGAAAGACAATATACATATATTGTACATATAAATATATACATATATAAAAGCACGAGATTAATTCCGTAATGGCCGCGACCTGACCTTCATCATCATCCGAGATCTTAGTCCTCGTCAGTCGAAAAAATATATTTTTCATTAATAATTATTTCTTTTTTAATATATTTTACATTTATATATTTTAAAAACTTTAAAAGCACACAAATAATAATTATCATCAGTACAATAAATATATTAATACTAGTGATTAAGAATAGGAAGAAATTTTTGAACGACTAAACAATATAATAAAATAATAAAATGAGTGATGATCGCAGTGATGAAGATCCAATAATGGATCTTTGGTACAGCAATTGGGAACAACAGTGCATTGAAGCTATTGAATCAGAACCAGATTATGAGAGTCAATTACACAACGAAAAGGAAATTTATTCTCAGCAAATATGGACGGGTTTTCAGACAACAGCATCGGCCATTGCTCAACTTTATAAAGGTATTTATTTATTCATTTTATCATATTATTTACTAATCACTTATTTGTACTTATATATTTCCACATATACGTACATACATACAAATATATATTTGTATGTATGCATACAAATATATACGTATAAATATCTACAGATATATATATGTATATATATTAGAATACATCGTAGTAATAATTATAAATAATTTATTTATTATAAATAGTGATAGAAGTGTAGCCATTTTTCAATTTGACATCCATTTTGTTTAGCTCGCTTTCATTTTTAAATATTAATCTATATATATATTTTTGATATTTATTTATTTACTTATTTATCAATTAGATCGTACACAAGGTGCATCTCTTTGGCTGCCATTTCAAACGGCCGCTGGAACGGTAACATCTCTTTACAAAAGTAAGTTTTATTAATTAATGTCTTAATTATACATTTTATAGTTTAGTTAAATATTTGTATCCATGTGCTCGTGATAACAATTGTCTTGACTATTGTCATTATTCTTTGTCAGCGAAAGGTTATCATTTAGTTAAAGAACAGCTGCTGTTTCAATAAACTAGTAGCTATTGTAGGTATTTGTCGATATCATTGTTAAATAATTGTTGAGACAATGTTTGCTGTATTAAATGTTAATTGTTATGTTGACATAATAAATTTAATTAATTATTGATTTATTTTATTAATAGATTCTCTAGATGGTATGAGAAGATGCAGCGAACTGGGTGTTGAGATTGGAAGGCAGAAAAGAAGTAAAGAAATAATGAATTGGGCGAGAAAGAAAAGACGGACTATTAGACGGGAAGATTTATTGGCGTATTTAGCTGGTAAACCACCACCACCTAGACCCCATACTCACAGGTATATTATTTAGCTTATTTTTTGTTTCTGTTAATTATTTTTTTTACTTACAGCAGACTCGCGATTGTTATCCCCTTTGATTTTCTTCCATTTGACCCTTTTTTATGTCATTTTTAACTTTAGTTGCCTTAAAGCTCCGCCCGTAGAATTCTTTCAATACTAGTTTACTTGACTGTAAGTTAGTGTCAGTGTACAGTAAAGAATGTATTCAAAAATTAATTTTCATGAAAATATTAATAATTGACAAACTAGATTACAGTCGACTATCTGTCAGAAGCCTGCTCTTCATAAGCCTCTTCCCCTTAATCGGGTGTTACTGAGTCCAAAAAACTTCCCCCACTTAACCACTCTAAGGAGTTTCGTACCAGAGAGCCCGTTATAAGCCTCCGTTAAAATTATCAAAATTATAAACTAAGAATAGGAAAAATAGACAAATTAATGATGAAAATTTACTATCTATGTTTCGCGGATAATAATTTAATCATTTAATCAAAGCTTCTGTTACAATTGAAAAGTTTTATTGAGCATTAAATTCATCAATAAAATTATTATTTTAATTATTACTGTAATCAATACCGTTATCATTATAATTTTTTGCATTATAATTATTATTAGTGTAAAGAGATAAATATTTATTTTAGCCCTATAAGCAGCAGGAAAATCGGGATAGTCGCGTATGTAACAAAATGTAAATATGACGTTTAAAATGATATAAAATAAAACAGGCTTATAACGGATAGTCGAGAACAAAACTAAACGCACTGTAGTGGGAAGGCTGAAATCCAAGAAAAATTTCCCCGACGTCTCCTAGACCAGGCTTATGTCAGATCGTCGATTGTTGTAACAGATTAATTTTTGCAATTAAATTTTTGAAAGAAAGTTTTTCAGAAATTTTTAGTGAAGAAATGGTTAATAACAGTTTTTATATTACTTTGAATGGAAACAATACAAGTACCATGTCAATTCATATTTGTAACGATAATTTAAACGATATTAGTAATTCTAAAACTGATAAATCGTTTACTTGTTTACAATGAAATTAATAATTGTATATGTATTGAAAACTGTTGCTAACAATACTGAATTATTAAAATAGTTATAACTATATGTTATATATTGATATAATGAATGAAATAATAGAAATTAGATATTAGGATATTACACTATGTTCCTTGAAGATCCTTTATTTTTGCACAAATACACAAAACATCTACACAGACGTATCTCCACTATCAACTACCACGCCTCTTAACCTTCTTTTGATTTTCTTCCCAACATCCCTGAAAACCGGAAGAGGATCTCGAGTCTACTGTATTAAAAAGGGACTATAGTAATTTTTGTCCAAGCTTTTCTCTCAAACTAAACCTCTAAACGCAAAATTGAGAACAAGGTTCGATGCATTACTCTATAATTTAGCAGTCTACGTTTTGATTTTTAAAAAATATTCATTTGTTTAAGAGAAAAACGTGGACAGTTTCCATTTACTGCGCAAGTGCAACAAAGATAGTACCGGTTGTTGACTTGAGTGTGATAAAGAAAAAATTTCAGACCCCTCTTAACGGAAAATTCTATTGTTTGGGTTTATTTATTTAAATAATATATTTATTGTTTTAGAAGTTCTCCTAAACCGCGTATGATGGTATGCGGTTCACCACCGTCGCAGAGTCCTACAGCTAGTATGGTTGTTACACCAACACCAGAACCAGTTGACCAAGATTCTGATCTTCATGCCTTTAGAGAAGCTATTGCCTTATCCGGTAATTAGTTTTCTTATTTTATTTATTTGCCATTTTTTTTTAAATTTCAAATATCATAGGGTTGCCACTTACTCGAAAAAAAATAACAGTTTAATAATTTCGAATTAACTTTCAAGCTAATCAGGGAGTTTTGTGATTAGCCAAAGTAAGAAAGAAATCGACTTAAAATAAGTAATTTTTTTCTCTTCTATGAAAAAAAGTTGCTATTTTTCAATGACTGATTTATTAAATATTCAAATCAATTTTGAAAAAAAATTAATCGATTAATTATAATAAACGAACGATCATCAACTGATAAAAGACATCAGTGAAATTGAATATTATTAAATCTTGTAATTTATGAATTTTTTATTTGTGCATCATCACTAGTAAACATCAAATCAAAATGCAATTATGTAATTCAACTGAAAATATATTTCACAAGAAAAACAATTATTCTACTGTTCAAAAAAACGATAATAGCTATCAGCGTGATATTGAATTGCTCTGGGTTCAATTTTTAGTTCGAATTATTCGATTAACTTTGTAAATTTATTTATATAGTAATAAATTGAGGTTTCTTTCTTTTTTTTTTATTCAATTTTCTCCTGTTCTAATTTTCCTGAAATAATGTAAAAGGTTTCAAGTATTAGTATTCACTTGAAAAATGAGTATGTTATGCCGTGAGAAGTTTTCGTAGTAAATAATAGTAACTAATACAAATTTTATAGTCAGGAAAATATTTTGTTTCTGTATTGACAAAAAATCGAAAAAATTAGGAAAGTTTTTCAATGAATTAGAGTGACAACCCTGAAAACCATATAAATAGAAAAAAAAGATTGGAATGGTTACTGCGCTACACAAGAATGATCGTAAAGTATGTTGAAACTGATCTTAGTATATTACTAGTTCTCGTTATAATAGGGGTTGGTAGTTTTCACATACGATTTAACAGAGTAACCATTATTGTGTTACACATTCTGTCAAAAATATGACTGATTATCGTGTTCATAGTCACCGTTCGTTTACCAGATAATACAAATTCCTTTCAGCAGTAGACGTGTTACTATATACATTAGGTATAGGCACTGTGTGCAGATGCGAAATCTCCCCGGGAACTAATTTTGTCAACAGTAGTAATGGAATCACTGCATAACCCTACAATTTTTCATAGCTCGAATCATAGTAAAAAAATAATCAGCTATTCACAATAAGCTATCTTTGAAATAAGTAGCCAATCTTGAACGTATGGATTATAATTTATTTAGCAATTTGTTAATTTTAAATTTAACTTTTTAATTAAATTCTATACAATGCATCTTTATTCTAATGCCACTCGTAAAGTTTGTTTGAATGTATTGTATTACGGCAATCGGTTACTACAGATGAGACTAGTTTATACGGCTTAAAGTTATTTGATGAGCTATTTTTAAGTTCATTTTAAAAATTCTAATTTAGAAAATTCACTTTTAAATTTATTATTAACACATTGTATTTATAGGCTCAAAGTAGTACTGACGGTTTTATAATTACTGTTCAAGACTTAATCAAATTTCTTATAATAGTAAAGAACGTTGAGAAAAAGATCTAATTAAACGTTTTGAAGAGCTAAAGAGAACCAATTCAGTAGAATCTAATTTATTATGAGGCTCAATGTTAAATGTATGAAAATCGAAATTTGACTGGTTTTCTATACTTTTTCAACAATTTCATTAGATGTTTTTTGTTATTATTATTATTGTTTTACAGTGAAATTTCATTAAATCCTGAACAGTAATTATACAACCGACAGTACTTGCTTAAATAGTGACAGAGGGCTGAGAATTTCATATTTTCATAAATTTTATTTCCCGAAAAAAATCGTTCTGAAAATCTCATTTACTCTACGAGTGCAACAAAGATTGTTTCGATTATTTCTTTGTGTAAGAAAAAGGACTCGGGTACTGTTTCATTTTCAAAAAAAAAAAATCTGTTTTTTAGTTTTATTCAACATTTTTAGTATATACTAGAAGTATAGTAGGAATTTTCTATTACACTATAAAGTTATATTTAAAATATTGAATTTGATGAAACGAAACTCAATGGAATTATAAGAACTTGTTGAATATCGTTTTTCAATAAAATTTTCTTAGGTTCATATTTCTATTGAAAAGCGAAATATCTATATTTGTTACTAAAAATTTTTTAAAATTCAAATTTAAACATTTAAAAACATAAATATATAGATTGAATGAAAATTCAAGCTTCTTTTTAACTGGTAGATGGTCATCGACTTTTAGAAGTATCTTATCAATTATAAGCGCCGTTTTATATGATGAAATATATGGTAACACACTTGGTTGCCATAAAATTTATTAAAATCTATAAATTTGTTCGTAAATTGTTTATCAAAATTTCTTGAATGAATATACTAATTTAGATAAGTTGACTGAAATTCGTTTGATTATAATTTAAAACTACCAAAACAAGTCGGCTATATCTTTTCAGTAAATAATATAAATTTTTTTTAATTTTTGTTTACCTTAACAAGAGTTTCCGATATTTTCGGCTTTTTTCTCGGAAACAAAATCTAAATACAAACTACAGACTGCATATTGATGCACTACTATCTAATCTAGCGAAAAACGCTTTTACTTTTTGAAATTTTTAGTATAATTTAGTAAATATAGATATACAAATATATGAGTGATCGAGTACTACTTTCATGATCGGGTATTGGGTTTTTTATCTTACAGCAATTTTTTTTTTTTTTTTTATTCTTGGTAAGAAGAAAGTGGTAAAATATTAAGCTAATATATTTTGATCTTTTTGAAAGTTATAAAAAAAAAAAAAAAGTTCCGCTGAGTTCGCGATGCTAAATAACTAAAAAATTTTGAATCCTAAAGAGAAGTATTTTATTTAGCTATCATAGTTTACCAAAGTGTACCGGAAGTTGGTGCGTGCTTCGATTAAAATAATTTGAATACAAATATCTTTAAGCTACCATAACATAAAAACTAATTATCACCCATTAAGTTACAATTTAAAACATGCGGAAGTTAATTTTTTTAATTTATACTTTCAATTAATTATTAATCTGCATTTGAAAAATCATAAAAAATGGTTCTTTAATTTAATAAAAAATGAATGAATTTAAAATTTTTAAATTTATAATTAGAAAGTTTTAAAATTAACAGTTTAATTATTTCATTCAGGATCACCGATTTCACGGCGTGCTGGCCGACAATCAGAATTGTCAGCATTCATAAGCAGTGAATTTGCTCGACATCACAAACGACCGGCATCACATGACGTGGACATGGGCTCACCCACGCACAAACGTTCACGCTTCATGTAACGAATCGCGTCGTTCTAAAATAGCCTTTAAAAAAAACCTTTCTACCCTTGAACGTATTGCTAAATTTAAATAAATTAAACAGCTAAAAACAATAACAATAACAACAAATTTATTAATTTTTATTCTTCAGTTATTAAATCTATACTCTAATCGCTAACGTCAATGGAAAGAAAGAATTAATTTTTAAAAAATCATCGAGAGCCGATCTTTAAATTTCATAGGTAAATACATTTTTATTACTTACAATGAGACGTAACGTAACTCATTGTCACTAGATATTCAAATGAAGCTAATAATAAACACGTATTATAAATAATAATAATAATATTAATAATAATAATAACAATAAGTAATTAATAATAACAATAATGAATAAAGTGGTAGATTACAGGCTTTAGAAAAATTTAAATATATTATTATAATAATTATTATTATTAAAAAATATAAATACTTAGATTTGTTTACTATAACATTCTCACTGCTACAAACGTATATAAATATTATTGTATATTTATTATCAATCACTTGATATATTTATATGATATTATTATAAATATTATACATAATACGAATATATATACATATGTATATATATATATATATATATATATATATATATATATATATAAATAGTTTAACATATCTACAGGTAACATATGAGCGGAAACGTTAATAAATAGTTATCTGGGATTTTATAGTTAAATTAATCAATCAAAAACAAAAAAAGGTAATTAGTGAGATTTCTTCATTTAATTTATAATTATTCAAATAATTTTGGCATTTAATCATTTTAATGAACAAATTATAATTGTGAATAGAATAAATAAATCTCATAAAATAAAAAATTGAAAAGACATAACGTGATCCAGGCAGCTATTTTTTATGAAATTCGTGTCCGCATATATGTGTTATTATGTATATGTGTGTGTGCGTGTGTGTAATATGTAAAAGTATGTGAAAAATAGTTAGGTTTCTTCTTTTATTATCGTACCACCACAATATTGTCCGATAATAACTGAAGGTTAGTGTAAATGTACATTACTTGCAACGCACTGTGCCTCGTTTCGCTTATGGGTCTCAAGGTCGATTTAAAAATGCGAGAGGACGTCGGGCTAAACTGGTTTTTGCTTTAAACCATACGCCCACTTATTTATTTATTATATTAAAATAATAATAATTATTATTATTAGTATTTTGCGCGATCTAAGTTTATTATGTTTATGTTTTATTTTGTTTTTCATTTTTATTTAATTGTAGCAATAGTTTTTTTTTTTTTTTAAGTTCAAAATTTATCGAGAAATTAAATTGCTGTATAATTAAATAAACGTACTCGTATATTTAAATTATACTTTTTAAAGACAGACTTTAAATGAACAAAATTATTAATTTAAAATTTATAAATTTAACTGTCATCGACTGAGACCCTCAAGAATACTGTTTTATAAACGAGTATTGTTGTTCGGTTGTAAATAACGCTTATATATTAATTAATCATAATTAATTGATTAACTAATTAATTAATTAATTAATTAAGAAACAGATAACTATTATTAATGCGATATATATAAATCAATAACTAAGTACTGTAGTTAACAATATTGATTAATATTATCATTTATTAATTAATAATAATAGCTAACAATAGCTTTAAACGTGACCATTATTATTATTCTTTTTTTTTTTTTTTTTTTTTTTGGTTAATTAAATTGATAGTAAATTTTTTTTTTTTCAACTGTTTTAATTTAAATTTTTTATTTACTTTTAAAGCAAAATTATTAGGTGATGAAACTAAGTTTCATTAAAATTTTTAATGATCCAAGTTCTGTTGTATAAAGTGGAGTTTAAGACAATATTCTACTTTGAGTGCTCGAAAAAAAGGCTATTTTTTATGAATTTTTAATGATATTATGAATAAAGATATATATATATATATATATATATATATATATATATATATATATATATATATATATATATATATATATATATAGTTTGTTAGGCTTAATAAATACACTATTGAAATACATTTAAAAAATCATGGGTTTTATAGACTTTTAACATACAAAAACATCATTCGAATACAATGATTTGATTAGTAGGTGGGTCTGCATTTGGTGTTGAAATTCCAGAATGGACAGTCTAAAACAGAAAATTTTCGAATTTTTAGATTCAATATATCACTAACAACTGACTGAACTAGGACTCTTAATGCGTACGTCCAAAAATAACAAAATGGTGGCGAAAAAAAGGGAGAAAACAAAATTGCTTCATTTTTAAAAATTTGCCGTCATTTTTGCATGTACATTAAAAATTCTAGTCCAGCCAGTTTCTAGTGATGTGTCGAATCTAAAAATTAAAAAATTTCTGTTCTAGATTGTGCTTTCTTGAAATTTTAATAATAAGAGCACTCTTCTATTAATCGAGACCTTGTATTCGAATGATGTTTTTGTATATTAAACGTGTATAAAATTTATAATAAAATTTTTTTGAATGTATTTCAATAGTGTATTTACTAAGCTTACCAAACCCTACATGTATATTGTTATTCATAATCTTATTAAAAATTAATAAAAAATAGCTTTTTTTTTCGAGCGCTCAAAGTAGAATACTGCCTAACAGAGAAAAAAAAATTGTCACACTTTTTAATTGCAATGAGATTTTATTGTAAATGATCTTTATTTTTTATTTTAAATAATTTTCTTAACAGAATAATTAGATTATAAGAAAAATTACATAGAAATAATTATTGTTTAAGACGGAGCAATATTTTAATGTTATTTACTGTTTTAGTAATTAATTTATTTTATAGATAAATATAATGATTGACAAATAATCATTATGTTTTATTAAATCATTGTTCATTAGAAAACTATAAATTCTAAATCAATTTTAATCATTAAATATTTTTTTTTTTACTAATTCGTAATAATGATTTAAAAAGACTTTGAGAGTTCAGAATTAAGCAACTTTTTGTGGTTCATCATACTTGTGTATGATACTTAACAAAATGGCTTAATACTCAGTTTTGTTTTATAACTTAAAAAATATCAAACTATAGTGTGTTAATGCCTACAATTATAATTGCGAACAAATAAAAGTGTGTAGATAATTTATTGTATATTAATATGCATTATTACTATTCAAAGAATTATTTTAATGTAATTAATGACATGCTACGAAAGGAAAACATCTGTATAATTTACACTTAAAAATTAATTTATTAACAACGTCGCTCCACTTGTTTTCAATCGTAAAGAATCAGATTATAATTAAGTCTGCAAAAGAATGAGCTTTTCTCTATCAGCCTTGGTTATGGTAAAGTCCATGAATTTGCACTAACGCGCATGCGCAGTAATGAGTTAATCGTAAAAAACGGTGGAAGAAAAAAATCATTCTTTTACGATCTTAACCGTAAAATCAATAAAAAAGTGGAGCTGTATATAAGAAAAATTTCTCAATGTTCATTAGTAATAAAATTTACATACTAAATACTAGTATTTTTTAAATTATTTTAATTATAAGTAATTAGGTATTTTGCAGTATGCATTAATCGGTAGGAAAATTATTAGTAAATGTTGACTTAGTCAACTAAAGTTTTACAAAATTATTATTTTTTTTTTATTTAAAAATCGCAGGAAAATTGATGCATGGATCTAAAAATTTTCACAAGTCTTTCAGAATTTTAATTAACTTATGAACAATTAAAATTTTTTAATTAAATAATTTCTATTTTTTTTAACTATAAGCTGATTAAATTTGTAAATAATTTTTTTCATTTAATAGAATAAATAATAAAAATTATGTAAATAATACTTTTTAAAAATTAAAAATTGCTCCGTTTTAATTTAAAACAATTTTAATTAATTATTTATTGTTTTCATACTTACAATTGTTTTAACAATAATAAATCTATTATTTTATTTTACTTAAAGTAATTAAAATAATAGATTTATTTAATTTAAAAAAAATGCATAATAAATGATTAATTAATTAATTAGTTGAATACATTAATCTATGACTGTTAATTTAAGTTATTAATTAATAAATATAATTAATTTTTTTGTTAAATTATGTAACTAATCGCTCTCACGTTGAGTTTGATGCTAAATTTAATTAAATAAGGGATCGATTAATCATAACACGTGTTGAATTAATTAATAATTAAAAAAATAAAATAAAATAAAACGAACAAGAGAGTGAAAGATGCGGAAGAAGAAAAGCGTAACAGACTCACAACTGGTGCTCTTATATTTTTTCTTCTTTTTCATCAACAAAAAATTTATAAAGCAACAAAAAATATATATAATTTTTCCTTTCCTTGACTATTTGTATGAATGATGATAAATTAATTAAGAATATAATTATTAAAAATCTAATTTATACTAACACTCGAATAAATTATTAATTAATTAAGATCTATAGTATGAAAAAAAAATTTTGTTGTTTTTTTAAATATATATATACGTATATGTGTATGCAATATATATATATTTATAAAAAAAAATTTATTAAAAATATTTCTAAGCATATTAATAATAATACTTATACAAATCGATGAAAAAAAAATGAACATTTAATAATAATAATTTTTGTTCTTGTAAATTTATTTTTTATGATAAAAAAATTTATTTATCAACATGAATTGAAAAAAAAATTTTTATTGCCATTTTACATTGTACACAATAATTGTTTGAGCTTAAATAATTATTGTATGATAATTAATATCTATTACATTATAAATTATAATTTACTGTCTTTAATAATACGTTGAGATGTTACGAAAGCCGCTTTTCTGGTGGCGATTGCATTTGTGAGCTTTCTTCGTGGACCAAGAGGAAGTTTTAACGCAGCAATATCATTATCGGTTAATAGCATTAATGCCTCTAGATCTATCTGTTCAGCTTCGAGTGTTGGCTGTATCGATGTTAGATTATTGGCTACTAAAAATCGTTGAAGCGGACTCCATTCTTCGTCTGTTTCATCTGTATCATCTTCACCTGTGTTCAATTTATTATTTTTATTATTTCGTTATTTTTACATCAAAATTTCAGGTAATTACCGTAATTTACAGTATTCGAAAAAATCACGGTATTTTAGGTCAAATACCGTATTTTTACTGTTACGGTATTTTATGGTAAACGTACGGTATTTTTGCCGTACATTTGCGGGAAACCTGCTTACGGTAAAAATGTCGTCAATTACCGTAACTCGGATCCGTAAGGGAGGTTAGTGCGCGGTATAAAGAACGCGCAAGTCACCACTAGTAACCTCGAGCATATAGGTATGCATCATTACGTCAGTCGATAAAAGGAATTTCATTCTTTAAAGTATGTATACAACCAAAGCTAACCATAATATTTTTAAGTTAGTGGAATAAAAGTATAGATCATGCAATAATGTTTTCTATTATAGTGCTGGATGAAATAATAAAGTGATATAGTGTAGGCATTAGGAATTCGTCGTTTCTCCACCGCCATCTAACGCTCTAAAATTGAACTTTCGAGGCAGGGATTGCATAAAATAATATTCAATCAAAAATTTTTCGCTGAATCGGATTTCCGAACCAGGGTATAATTATAATGCGTATAATTGATCATGAATTTCATTAATTCACTTTAGAGAGTACGCATTTGTTTTTAACAACCGTTCAAAAATTTTATACTTCTATTATATTGATTATTGAAATAATTAACCGAACAGTAAATTCAAATCCATTAGTAGTCATTCTGTTAAATCTATTTTGTCTAACATTCCTTGAATAATTTATAATTACAGAGTACTATAATTAATCGGATATTGAGCCTCGATTTAATTATAAAAATTTTTTACTATTTTAATATATAAAAACATATTTTACCAGATAATCGATCATCATCCCACATGTTTTGCCGTCTAGCGAGACTTCCAGCACTACCAATGCTTATTTCTTCATTATTGCGTCCATTAATATTATTATTGCTATTATTATTATTATTGTTATTATTATTATTATTGTTATTGTTATTATTATTTTTACGGTTAATCATCGCATTCTCCAATGAATCAGTATTATACTTATGTTCATCATCAATTTGTCTTACTGGTAAATTCTCTAGTGTTGCCGTTATCTTAAACAAAAATAAATATCAAATTATTTATTATGTAATGGTCGAGTTTACTATAAAATATCAATTATCTTATAGGAAACTCCTAGAATTCAAGTAAGAAGAAAATTTAATAGTTTTCATTTCTAAATAAATTAATAAGTAAAAAAAATAAGTTTGAGACTTTAATAGTAACATTAAAAATGAAACAACGAAATCATGACGGAATAACTGACTAAAATTTAAACTTAAAATGTGTTTTGCAATCAAGGCACCTCTTTCTTACTATAGGTAATGTATTAAAAACATAATTATCATTATTAATCACTAGGTAATATAAATAATCAATTTACCGATCGTCTAAAAGCAACAGAACCAAATCCTGGTCTATTGAAAATACTAGCAGGTTCTTGAAAAAGTACAGCTTCTTCAACAAGATTATTTTTTCCAAATCCATTGACATCGTGGATATCATCGTCATCATAGTCACGATCTCCTAATAAATCTGGCGTACTCTGAGCTTTACTAAGAGTACCCCAAACATCAGAAATTTTTCCTCTCTTGCCTATCTGCTGTTGTGCTTGAGTCTCATAAGTACCCACATACATCACTTCTGAATCCCTTCTTAGTCCTGTCAGGCTTCTTACAGATCTTTTACCATCACCTTCAATCTAAAATGAACTTATTACTTAATAATACTCTTCTAAGTCCATATTTTCCTATTATTCAAATATTATAGTCATTAATTTTATAAAAATTAATTAAAAATTTTAATCACCTCAACTACTTTAAAGTCATCAGTGACAGCTTTTTTTGCCAAAGCTTTACGACAAACGGCACTGTTACCACGTCTACGAGTCGTGTTAGATGCTGTTGACAATGTACCAACAATGTCACTAAACGTTTGCGAAGGTTTCATACGTCCTTTAAACGTTAATATACTAGGCCTATGAGGTAATACACTTTCGTGATTAATTGTATCAATAATATCCATTTTAGCGCGATCTTTTAACAATTTTTTTTGTTCTTTTTCCGCTTTTATATCTGCTATTTTTTGGCGCTTCACGTATTCTTTAAGCCTGCAATGAAAAAAAAAATATAATTAGCGATTAATTATTGATTGTCGGTTATTATTATTTTTTTTAATAATTACGACCTTTTTTCCGCATCCTTTTCCGCTTTTTCTCGTAACAGTTTACTTTTTTTACGATTAATAGCTTCTTGTTCCGCTTGAGCGAGGTCGAGAAATTGTAGAATATTTTCACGGCCATTTATAGCTGCCAATTCACGTGCTGAATGTCGATCAATGTCCAGAGACCAAATGTTACAACCGAATTTAACGAGAAATTTCACACAGAATTCGTGACCACGGGCCGCTGCCAAATGAAGCGCTGTGTTACCAAAATGATCTGTTTTATCTGGATCGCCTCTGAAACAAATATATATTTGTGAGTATATTTATTCTTTAATACGCTTTTTATTATAAACATTATACAAGTACAGTGAATATATTTCAGTAATTATATGGATGTTAATGTAAATTACATTTATAAATTTCAAACTAAGCTTAAACTATTACTGCTATTTATTGTCTTAAATTTTTTAAACTAACCCGGGTCAAAAATACAACTTGGTTCAGGTTCATTTCACCTTATTTTCTTTTGAAGTTATCGATTTGCCGACGATTTTTCAATCTCGACTTTTTCAACTTAAATTAAATTTTTGTCAACTTTTAGAGCTTTTTCCATCTTAGATTGAACTTATTCGTCTTCACTTCGAGCACGACAATATCATTCACCTTACTTTAGACTTGCTCGACCAAATCAAAACCAATTAGTATGTTTTAGTGGACAATGTGTTTTTCGTATTTCACCTTAGTTTTGACTTTTTCGCTTTATAATTTAAGTTGAATAAGTCTAAATCAAGTCGAAATCGACAACATAAGGCAACATGATTTTTCATGTTGTGGTAACATAACATTCATTACAGTATTCCGAGTGGCAGGTGTAAAAAAAACTAAAAATTCACTCCGAAATCACTCCTAATTTTTTACAGTGTAGCACTTATTCAATTTTTACACTAATTTAATACCGATATTTTAACACCGCAAAATTACACCACCTACACTTGTGTAAATCTATATTAACACCGCTTTTTTACAGTGTAGCAACATGACAGATATGTTTCTACAACATTATTTTATGTTACCCCAATATGATTTTTTCATGGTGACCCACCTAGACCGGTCCATATTGCACCACTTAGTTATTTTTTTTCGTATATACATATACATATATTGTAATAACTAGTAACTTATAAATTATTATCACAAATATTTATAAAAAGACCAGTTTCACTTTCGTTACAGTATATAATATACTATATACATTTTAGAACCTACTTGATTTATTATGAAAAATTCATTGAAAAATTTACTAAAAAAATTTGAGGGTAAAAATGATAAAATAAACAACAATCTCAATAATTAACATTCCAATGCTGATAATGTATAGAAAGATAGAAAGCGTTAGATAACATTATTTCCTATTCTAGTGCCTGAGTTTATGGCATAACCAGTTAAATGTGCATATAAGCACGCATATTTATAATATATGTAAGAGTGTACAGGTAATAGGGGCGGTTCTTTAACAACGGCTAAAAAGCATTACATCTCTTCCCATTCCGGTACGTTCCGTTTCGTTTAATACGCTCTGCTCTACTCTGCGTACTCTACTTTGGTTTCATTTCATACACGCTCGATTGTCTTTACATACATAACAATCCATGCCATACATTCATATAAACATACGTATATAAACCGGCGTCTACGCATGCCTGTTACCATATATATAAAATATATATAATATATATTTATATACAATTTGTATCAGGAAAACACGTGCGAGTGAGTATATTTATCTTTATCCATATATATCTGTATATTTACGTATGTATATGTATATATATAAATATATATATATATATATATATATATATATATATATATATATATATATATATTTTTTTGCGCGGGGAATTATTATCTACACGGCTACACACTTTTTACCTTCCACCGCACATTTCCGGTTCTTTCGGACCACCTGTCGTGTGGTTTATCCGGCTGTTCGATGCATCAAACACTCGTTATATTTATTATTACGTTACATTATTCATAGTTATTATTAAAGAGCGGAAATTTGAATTACAAAAAAATATAAAAATAGTTGGAATTTTTTTTTCTTCATTCATAATTTTTTAGAAATCATAATGTACATGTACACTTTTTTTTTAAAGAAAAGGGGGCAAAATGGGAAAAAGGGTCTGAGATATGAAAAAAAAAGAACATATTTTTGTGATTTTTTTTTTTCAGAGTACTTTCTATATTAAAATTCTTAAATTTTGTGACATCATTAAGCATCATTCCAAGAATATTCTGCTAAATTTTCATAAAAAAATATTAAAAAACTCGCCAGTGGTAGTGGGGAGAGACGAGTCACCTCAAAAAAAGTCTCCAGAGCAAAAATTTCAATTTAATTACTCCTCAATAATATTTTTAGTTAATTTTAAATTTTAAAATCGTAGGAGACCGGATTGCTCCCTTATTTCAATTTAAAAAAAAAATTGAAGATGCGCTTTTGGCTCTTTTTAAATTTCATCTTTGGAAACTTTTGGAGAGCCTATTTTATCTCTTTTTCTCAGATATTCAGTTGTCAAGTAAAAAATATATTTTTCTTTCTAATAATGTTTTTTTTTTTTAATGAAACTGTTACGTTGTAGAAAAGACGTGGGATGACTTGATGAAAGTTGCTATTGAATTAATATCAATTGTATACAATAAGCGAAAAAGTATAAGATTAAATTATTATAAAGACAATGTAAGTGATTGCGAATGTTCTTTAATCATTATTATTATTATTATTTTAAATTTAATTAACTCATTATCAATTATGCATAAAAGACAGTGAATAAAAAAAGTTAAATCAAGATTACTTTATCATGAACTAATTATGAAGCTAGAGTAATCACCTTTGTAACTTCATTAGAATAAAAAATCATAACAGATTAGCCATTATTATTTTTATCAAATGTAACCCATTGATATTATCGGAATCATGATGATCGAACAATGACAGTTGATAATAGATACAATAACCTAGAAATCAATCGATTACATTTTTGTTTATCCTCGTTAAATGATTATTGTATGTACAACTTCATGCTATTGAACATGATAATACACAAGAATCTGAACGATAAAACTTTCTAAACGCGAAAATGATGTGCACTTATAAGAAAAAAAATGTTTATTGTTCTATTTATTTTCGCTTATTTCTAATAATAAATTTTTATTGTAAAAGTTTCATAAAAAAAAATTTTTTATAAATTTTAAACATTCATCAGCACAATATATTTAATCTGACAGTAATTTAATACTTGTAAGATGACTGATTTTTTTTTCATTTTCAATAAAATTTTTATATTTAAGGAAATGTTTAGTCGATAATCATTAAATTCAATTATTTTCATAACAATATAATGTGTAGAATTTATATTAAAATTTACTTAAAATAAAAAAAACTAAATGTTGGATATTCATCAATTTATTCTGACAATAATTTGTTATCACGCATATTGATTCAACCGTTGAAAAAACCTAATTTACGAGGGCTAAAGATGTTTTTGGTCCTGGCTCACAAATAAAACTTGATTTAGACTTGGTTTATCATGGCGAAATTTAGACAAACAAATTTTTCATAAGACAAACTCCTTTTTTTTACGGAAATATGAAATACATTGAATTTCGCCTAGGTTTAGACTTAACTGACTTACTTAGTCACGATTTAAAACGAAAAAGTCTTAATCAAGTTAAAATTAATTTGGTTTAGACTTATTCGACTTGAATTATAAGGCGAAAAAGTCAAAACTGTACAACACGAAAAACACATTGTCCACTAAAACATACTAATTGCTTTTGATTTGGTCGAGCAAGTCTAAAGTAAGGTGAATGATATTGTTGTGCTCGAAATGAAGACGAATAAGTTCAATCTAAAATGGAAAAAGCTCTAAAAGTTGAAAAAAATTTAATTTAACTCGAAAAAGTCGAGATCTTATCGGAAACTCGTCGGCAAATCGATAAGTTCAAAAGAAAATAAGGTGAAGCTAGCCTAAATCAAGATTTATTCTTGACCTGGTGTCGTAGATAAATCAAATGAATATTATTCTTGTTTTAAATACTATGGTGTCATAGTGAAGCCTGCATGTATATCTTTATTCATGTAATTAAAAATTCCTGAAAAACAGCCTTTTTTCAAGCGATTAAAGTAGAATACTGCCTTAAGTTGATCTAGATCTGATTTTAAATGAAATATATGATAATAATAATAATAATAGTTTATTATAGAAACAATAAACATACCCCCTGGCGACAAGCAGTCTCAATGCATCCACGTGACCTTCAAAAGCTGACCACAGCGTTGGGGTCATTCCTCCGTCATCTCGCGTATTGCAATCCTTTCGTGTTGCTTCTTTAAGGATCTCAAGTGCTCCATCACGAGCTGCTCTGTTTAAAAAATAAATGATACTAAAAAATACTGACACTTGTTAAATTATTTACTAAACAAGTTTAAATAACTGTTTTAAGTGAACTAAGTTAAGTATTTTCACCATGAAAAAAAAGTTTTAAAAATTACTGGAAAATATTTTTGCTCTGTTAATTAATAAATTCTTAACATGTCGAAGACAAACATGACAGTTTACTTTTTTTTTTAATTACCCTATATATAAAAGTGTCCACGTAAGTGAATAGAGATTAAAATCTTAATTGAGACTAGAAAAATTACAAGTGCAACGAACTACATGACAATTTCCCCATCATCATCAGTCATTGATGCTCCTTTTTAAACCAAGTTTCTTTTTATACTATTATTTTATATTTACGATGCGATATCTACTTGTCACTGCTAAATGTCATTCGACACTTTTTATTTATAACTATTTTCTCTTTTCAAATTTACAAACAAGGAAACCTGCGTCATTTGTTTTATGATTAAAAAATTATTCACTTAAATAAATAAATAGAAAATAAATAAAACGAGGTGAAATCTTTTATCTTCTCTATTATTGATTTATCACTAGATAATGATTCTCAAAACTGATAATTATTTATCTACAATATTTATTTAAGATATTTGTTTTTTATTTTCATCTAATTCCTTGGAAATTTATAACAATTTTTTTTTGTTAAGTATATCAATGATTAAATCACATTTTTTTTTTTAATGATAGTATTCTAATAACTTATTGACCAAATTATTCAAAATTTATTTGAATATTAATACTAATTATTAGTTAACAACTTTTACAAATTTAAAAAAAATTCAAATGAAATTGATTTTTAAAACTGCAAAGGTCTGAAAATTTTTTTGTTTTCAGAAATAGTTTATATATGAACCATTATTTAAAAGTATGAACACAGCGATTTCGAAAACTTCTGTGTGCATACTTTTGAAATTTTTTTCTATTATTGCACCCAAAAATTTTCGGAGCGAATGCAGATTAAATCCAGAGTTTATCCGGATGATTTTTTATTTATTTCATTCTTTCGGAGTAAAAAAAATTTATAACATTCCCTATTTACTCCTGAGTGTTTTTTTTTAAACTCCAGAACTCTGAGGTGAAAAGAATTTGAATTGAAATAAAATTTATGTTCACTCCGAATTCACTTCCGTTTTTTTTTTATAGAAGATTGACTTTGGTTTTTTTAAAATAAAAATTTGTTAGTTGTCCGTTGGTTTCACTGTTATAAATAAAAATAAAAAATATTAAAAAAAAAAAAAAACGTACTTATGAAATCTTTCAGAGGACATCCTCTTTTCACTTTCGAACAGATATTTAAGCTCACATTAGCCGCGCAAAAAGTTAATGACTTAAAAAAAATCGTATAAAATATTTTTGCAGTATAAATATTAAAATATTTCTTGAAAACACCTAATTAAAAATTATAAAAAAACAAAGTAACGGACAAAACTGTTGACTAGAAAAGAGTCTCGTTAAGAGTACAAAGAGAGTATGAAGTTAATGATTTAGCAACCGGCATTGTACTAAAAGCAACAAGGCAACTGAATCATCGAGCCAGCAGACGTTCCCTTCAGTCCACCACTCACCTTGGTTACCTCCCTCTCTTCCCATTTGTTTTATTTTATTTTATTTAACTTTTTTTTAACAACTATTTTCCCGGCCTCTCACCTGTGAGATGTGCACCTGTTGGCCGACCAGTCGCGTCCGCGTTACTTTATCCTCAAACTGTTTTATCCACTGAGTTTTATTTTTCAAAACTTATTATTAATTATTATTATGTTAATAAAGGTAAAGGGTTCAGTTATTGACACTGTCCCGAATTCTGACTCGTTCAACTTGATTTTAAATTTCACAAAAAAATATTGACTCGAATAGATAAATAAATTTGTTTTTAATTTTAAAAAACTCAGTCTGTACCTAATTAATAGAAAAAATGAAAATAAAAAATAAAATATCTTAATAAAAGAATTTTTAAACCGGAAGTAGCTGTGGGAGCCATTTTTTAATTATGGCGTAAGCAGTTTACAGAAGAGCGTTTCAGAATTTAATATGTTATCTTATCACCATATAACTATAACAATATAAAAAAAATACATGGCCAGATAATAATTAACTGTAATTTAATTTAAAATACTGATGTATCATATTAAATAACATTTTATTATCAAAATGTGAATGTCAATCTCTAAGTTCAATTTTATAGGGATGTCACAGTAATTGACCTTAAAATTTCATCATAATTTTCAATCTTGGTAATAATTTGTTTGTTTACGCGAATATTTATATAATACTTTATAACATAATTTAAATTGTTTATATCTTATACAAAATTGTGTTGTATTAATGATAAACATTTGATATTCAAACTTAATATGACATAACCTAACAAATAATAAATCATTTTTATATAAATATCAGTGTCAGGCACTAGGCAAATGTCGGTGTTAGAAACTAGGTCTTCAAACATCACTTTTTGAAACATTTATTTAAATTATTAATTAGCTCCGAATAATTTTTTTGCGCTTATGATCTTATTTAAAAGTTCTAAACTTGTTAATTAGATGAAATACTGTTTATTTAAATGGAATTTTATATCAGTTATCATAGAAAAACTTCAGCTGTTTCTTTTTTATCAGAAACAGGGTCTTTTACGTTCCCTTATTAAAAGAAGCGATTTAAAGTAATTAAAAAAAAACTAATTTTAAATACTTTTGAATACTTTCGAATCGCTCTTCTTATGGAAATTTAACATTACAAATCATTTAAAATCACTTTTTTTAATATGGGTTACTTGGAAAAGGTTAATATTATTTTTCACGCAACTAATTAATTACTTATCAAGAAAATTGTAAATAAAAATATTATCTTCTTCACTTTTTTAATTTGTTTATTGATATGCCAACAATGAGCTAATTTGTATACATTTTTTTTTATAATTACAATTTTTTAGGAATCGCGCAACAAATTATAGAATTGCATACTAAAAGTTCGTTATTTTTTTTATTATTAATTATTTTTTAAAATTATTATTTTATACAGTACATAAAATTTATTTAAAAATTAAATGTAATTCAATTAAAATTAGTTCATCAGAAGATATTGACTGTTGTCGATGATTTAATTTGCGTAATTAAAATAATGGGTTAATTATTTTTTTTTACTTAACGAAAAAAAAGCAAAAGTTTATATTACACAAATTAATTTTTTAAAAATATCAATAGCAATTGCGAACGTTATACATCACAGTTTATTTATGTTTTTTGTTGCTTAACTATGCAGTAATTACGTATTTAGATTATTTATGGTAATATATTTATATCAATTACGTTTTTTTTATATTATACTAATTACAATCTAAACATTTATTTTTACACAATTTACATCAGTGTTTATTAAAAAAAAAAAAATTTTTAATATTTATTAATTTATGTGATATTAGTTATTGCTGATTTATTTTTAATGATTGCATTTTTTTTGTTAATTAACATTGAGAGATGTCTAGGAAAGACGGACCTCTAAATTATAAAAGTGAAAATTTTTTTATTGATTTTTGTTTTTAGGAGTAGCGAAATTATCCGATTACCATTTAGACTAAAATGTATACACTGTAAAAAATCGGGAGTGAATTCGGAGTGATTATGGATTTTATGTAAATCCGAATTCACTGTCACTCAGAGTTCCAAAGTTTTTACAAAAAATGAATCTACATACGGAGTAAATAGGAAGTTTTTCTTTTTAATGGAGTGATCTGGATTTTGTTTCAATCCGCATTCACTCTGATTGAGAATTTTGATATTACAAACTCCCTTTTGCATTAAATCTTACTTTCCCTGGCGGATTTAAATTACGGTAATTTACTATAAAGTACGGTACATCTACGTTAAATTTGCCGCAATTTACTTTAATACATGGCAATTTACAGTAATTGACTGTAATTTACAGTAAATTATGGCAACTTACCGTAATTTGCGGCATTTTTACTGTAAGCAACGTATGTTTTTTTTTATTCTTACAGTGTTTACAATGTAATGCTTTACTTTACGGTAAAATACCGCCGGCTTTCCACAATTTTACGTTAGGTTACCGTTCCCTTTCTACAAATTTACGGTAACAATTTCCTTCAATTACTTATGATCGAACGTAGCAAAGTTTTATTCATTTCTTTATATCTTAAAAAAATTCTTAGATGATCGATTTTTCGTAGATCTCTCATTAATTTTTTTATTAATCTAATTCATATTAATCGTTAATAAATTTATTAACAGTAACCTATCAATAGCAACAGCTTAAATTACATATATTTTTATTGCCGTGAGCACACAATAATAATTATAATTGTCATTATTATTAATGTTAATTTTTCATTATATATATATACGTACAACAGTGTATAGTACAAATTTAATAGTCATATTACATTACAAAGAAGTCAACAATTCATCATGAAAAAAGACGAAGTATATATACATAAATTTTTTTTTCAGCTAACCCAGTAAGTTATGCGAAGTATTTTATTTTTTACATACTAGGCTTTGACATTAACTAATTGATAGTAAGGGTGTGCGAATAGGGTTCGTCATGAGCGAAACCCCTAGTCACTAGTGTCTTTCTACGTATGGGTCTTGCGTAAGATCATGTAGCAAGAAATTGTCGTCAAGACTTGTGCATGACTTGCTCAAGATATTGTACAAAAGAATATTGAAGATATCTTAGATACGGTGCAGTTTAAAAGTTTTTGGTGCATTTCTCGCACCAGTAACTTACGCATGGCTTGCTCAAGATCTGCTCAAGGCTCAAGTCAATTTTAAGCCTTGCGCAGATCTTGAGCAAGCCATGCGCAACTATCTTCAACTATAGTCTTCCTCCAGAAGTGAGTTATAGTCTTACACGAATTTCTTGTGCAAGGCTTGCACTAGACTTGCTATTGAAATCCAGCCACAACTATCTGCAGCAAGACACAGGTAGGAAAAGACACTAACGTTTATCGAACTTAAGACCAGGCTTGCTCAGGCTTGAACAAAATTGTTGTATGGGAAACAGTTCGTAAATTTGATATACATACTCGCACATCTCTATTCAATACTTAATTCATTTTTAGTGATACATATTTTGTTAACGTTACGTAATAATTTTATTCAACTTTTTTGTTTTATTTTTTCACAAAGGGTATAAAAATATATTTACATCAATAAATTATTAATCACTAAGACATATTACATTACATGTTAACATTTGTCTCAGTGATTGTACTATTATTTTATTTTTTCATTCATTTATTTATAAGTTTAGTTATTTATTATACAATAGAGGCCACGAGATTGACATGTTTACAGAGTATTTATAAAATAACAAAAAAAAAATTAACTATGATTACTAATAAAAACACCCTGAAAATCCGGAATGCATTTTTTAATTCATAACAAAATATTCTTATCGATGCTCTCTATCTAAAAAATGGATTTATTTATAATTATCAAAAGTATAAAGACTTTTTCTTGTTATAGTGTAGGCCTCGAGTACAAAAAAAAATGTCAAGGTAAAATTTAATTCGTAGTCACAGACAATAATTTAATAAATCACATAAACGACATTTTTCTTTTTAAAAGAATAATCCTTACAATTAATAGACAATCATATTTGCTTCGTAAAATTATCTTCTTCAATTACATCATAACAATAATCACATTTTAAAAAAACATAATGCATTAATAACTTAGAGCAATAAATGTATTGTCAGCGTATCGTAATTTGAGCATCGCTTTTTAAGTCTAAAAATATTTGATAATATAAGCAAAAAAAAAATTTTGTATTCAAGGGGACCGCAAGTTTATAAAATTTTATACTCTTATAGACTATTAAATATACTCACTTTCTTTCTGGTAGAAAAAAAAGTTAATTTGTAACAGCATTCGTATGAGCGGTTCGTTAGTATAAACTTTCAGGTCACGACTCGAGAGTCCTTTTATAAAAATCCTTTGGAAATAATATAAGTAGAAAAGAAAGGAAAAACATTAAAAATTAAAAAGTATTACTAAATTTTATTTCAACAGTGTTGTATAATTGTAAAATTATTTAAATATATTATTAAATGTTTCTGCCGTATTTTTTTTTGTCATTGACGAACCATGTGCATTGTATCGTAAAAAACTTGTCGGAACACTAACCTATAATTGTATTTTGCTCTTTAGTTTAGGCGCCTTATGCATTGATTGAATTATTTTTTTCAACAACTTTTTATGCAATCGACTCTTCATTGGCAGTTTTTACCAACACGGAAAAAACTGAGAATAAAAAGTTAACTAATTTTTATTATGCTGCCAACCAAACTTAAAACAGGCAAATGAGTCTTCTAATAGTATATTTCGTAACTATAATTTGAATGTGACAGTTATGACGGTTTAAAAACTAACGGTCTCCTTAAACTTGAAAAATACATAAATATATTTTTTTACGATTAATAATTGATGGTTAGTGATTGTCATATTACTAAACCGCAATTCATGAAAGTCTTACAGTAGATAAGTAACGTTTATAAATTTTTTTTTCCACATTAGAAGGCATTTAGAAGTGAAGACATTTTTTTATCAATGGCTTTAACTTATTTACTATAAACAATGTTTTCAGCTTTAACTAACAATTTTTTATTCAAATTGACAATTTAATCAGTATAATTATTATCAAATAATAACCGATATATTTATTAAATATTTAGATTTTAATTATACGGCTCCTTTGTACAAGCTCGTTGACAATATTATTACAAAACTTCTTTCTCTCAAGGTTATGTTACATTATCAACGAGAACGAGTATATTGTCATCCCAACAAGAGAATGGACTTCGTGTGTCGTCGGTTTTTACTCCCACTCTGGATGTTTTATGTGTTAAATGTTCTCCCACTTTTTTGTGCGCATGCGCAGTTCATAAATGTTCGGTAGTGGGGACGATTTCCGAGGTCTATTCTCTTACTGGAACCATAATACATCTTTCTCACCCGAGAGAAACGACATTAATAACAAGACTAATTTTTTATAACAAATATAATTTTTCCAAACTATCAGGTAATATTTTCAGTCGTAATATAGATTTTCTAATTGCTATGTCAAAAAAAAAATTGCTTTGTTGGAGTAAAAAAATGAATTTTTTCAAAATTATAGTAAACAGGTTTCAGGATATGTGCAAAGAGGTTAAATAGTGTGTTTACAGGAAATTATCGACAATACGATTGTCCGGAGCGAAACAGTCATTCTAAAATTAATGAAAGAAATATTTTTCGTCATTATTTATTATGATAACAAAGCATCATTTGTTTTAGTAAAAAAATATTATTTGTTGTTGCAACGAAGGTTATTTGCTAAGACGACAAATGCTCTTTACAAAAACAAATTGAACTTTTTTTGTTTCGTCAAACTTGTTTGTTACTGTAAGCTATTCGATTTTGTTATAGTAAAACGATTTTTCATTGTCCCGTTATTCGTTACGTTGACGAATTTATTTTTTTCAATGCAGTTATTTAAAAATTACATTATCCCGAAATCGTAGATGTCAGGTTATCTTTTTTCCACACCGATCAAAGCGCTACCCGAGTAGCCAAAATTGGTTAATTTTGTGAAACAGGATAACTTTCTACTAAAACCATGTTATTTTTTGAGTTAAAAAGCCTAGTTATTTCCTAGTTATTGTATATTAAAAATGAGTTTCGAAAGGCTAATTGACTACTCTTCGGTAGGTGTCACTATTACATTATGCCTCTCGCAAGTAATTTTCATTGTTTGTTTCTTTATATAATATCTCTAACGCTCTTTGCAATGTACTCAGACAAAATGTATAAATCGTTAACTCGTTAACGGGTTGCATGATAAAATTCAATGTTACGATACGATGTTAATTCATACGATTTCGGGTATATTGAAAAATAACCCCTTAATGTTAAATCGTCATGGGTCACAAAAGTGAGTCAATTTTTTGCCTCGCCAAAGGCCCCAAGGGCTAAACCGTTGATAATATTCTCTACTATTACATATTAAAATTAAATTCCAAGTTATAAATTTTATAATTAGAAAAATTATTAAATACTTAATTTCATAATTAATTGAGTTTTTTTATTGTTATAAAAATTAATCAATTATTTTTTTACTCTTCAACATCAAGGACAATTTCATTGTCATCGTCACAACTTTTGTCGATGAATTTTATGGTATCATCGTCTTCATTAAAAATATTCGCGATTTTATTATTACTGTTACTATTATTATTATCATTATTATTATTGTTATTATTATTATTATTTTCTGCTGCATTATTTTCTAATTCGGGCTCCTCGACGAGGGTAAATGGCATATCAACGTCATTAGGATACTCTTCAATAGAGACGGTGACACTTACTTGATTTTCTTTGACATCAGTACCATGACTATTGTCGGAAACAGTTGAACCTATTTCGTCTTTGTCAAAAGAATTCGTGTCATAATACTTGAGCTCGTATTCTGGACTACAGCCTTCAACGACAATAGGTACATTTAATGAATGACGGCTGATTTGTGAATCACGGCGATTTCGATCGAATGATGTACGTCTATTATCATCGGATCTTGAATGATATAATTTTTGTCGCTGTCGAATACTGTCTGTTGTATTTGATCTTTCTCGTTGATCAAGTTCTTCAATAAAATGTCTTAAAAAAAAAAAAAAAAGAAAAATTATTAATGATAATTACTAATTTAAAAAATTATAAGCAAAGTTGTTTCCACGGAACAAAATTCGAGTAAAATTTACGGTATGAACATTGTAATCGTGAACTATACTTTCATTAATATTAATTTTCATGTCTTATTTTGAAATTTACTATATTTATAGGTTATATTTTTTTACTACTTAACATCGTAATTTCAACAAAGGCTGCTTCAATTAAAAATTATTTTTAAAATTACAATGTAAGCATCGTAACTTATACTAAAGAGCTTGAAACTTTGTGTTATTTGTCCGAAGTATTATTTCTTAAATAAATTTTACAATGCTCTATTGTAACAATTATGATTTTAAAGGTATAGTCCCCCGTATGAAATTAACATATATGGTCAAAATATATGATAAATATCAGAAAATATATGTGGCGAATTTAACTATATTTTCTGATATATTTTTTTTTATATTAAAAAATATAATATTCATCATATACATGTCCGCATATGTTTAGCATATTTTTGAGATGACTGGATTCAAGTTATGTACAGATAAAAATGTTTATATACTATAGGAAATAGTACTACCAGGCCTATGCACAGATGCCTAAGCATCTCTATAGGTATATGTATGTATGTATATATGCATATATGTTATAACCTGGTAAATAAATAGATAAATAAAATAAAAAAAAAAACATATATGTCAATCATATACAAAAACTATATTTTTGTCATACATACAAATATATATTTCTATCACATACGAAAAATATATTCTGATCATATATAAATACATATATTTATATTGTGTATGGAAAAAAAAAGTTTCTTATTCGTATGAGTCACTCCCATTAAATTAGATCTAAATTTTAATATACTCTTTAAATTGCAGATAAAATTTTCAAAATTAGTTAATTTGAAGCGAATATATAATATACCCATATACATACACATACACCGAATAAAACATATGCTTAAATATAACAGAAAATATATGGTACTGTATATAATATAAATTATATGCTACCACTACAATGATCAATAGGGAAAATTATGATATTAGCATCATAAATTTAACTGGAATTTTTTTCCTGTATATTTTAACAAGTAAATATTATTTGAAACAAACCTAACATCAAATCTCCGAAAATCAGGACTTTTTCTAAAATCGAGACTAGATTTTCGTAATGTCCGATCGGGACGGCGTTCGCTTCCACTCGTCCTGTCAAAGGACATATTTCGAAAGTTAGACGAGGATGACTTTCGAAAGTCCCGGGGCGAAGTGTTGCCACGACTTAGTAAGCCAGTTGTTCCATGCTCGTCGGTTAATCGCACATCTATCGAGGCTCTTTTACGTGACATAATCAGGTCCACGGGTAATTTCGTGCATGCACCCAGCGGGTAAGCTATTGAATCTGCAATATTAATTATTATATGAGTTACTTTGCGTTAGTTTAATATTTAATGTCTTGTTTGTATACATTTATGTCAATAACAACTGTACTCTTGCATCACAAACTGCAATTATAACTTTCATCATACTCAAAACAAATATGTCATCTTGAATTTTATATATTTAATAAGTATACATGAATATTTTATACTTAGTACAGCAGCTAGAGCAGACTATTTACTTTATTTAAAGGTTTGTTTCAAATGTGCTTTAAAAATGTATATCTTTAAAGAATTTTTGTATTTTTTGTTATTTTAATACCTTATCATTTTAATATTTCATTTTTTTCATCCGTGATTAAAAGAAACGATTCGAAACGATTTGCAATGTTAAAAACCCATAAGAAGATTGATTCAAAAGTTTTCAAAAACATTAAAAAGTATTTAAAATTTTTTTTCCTAATCCTTTTAAATCGTTTCTTTTAATAAGGAATTAGGAATCTATATATAAATATATATATAATCTATAGATTAAGTGATATAAAAATTACCAGAATGTTGTTTTCTTCTTGCGAGAATTCGCTTGGCTTCTTCTTCATCGAGATCCTCAATTTTAGTTTGCCGTAATAACTGATGTCGTCTAGCAGTATCTGATCTGTCTTTAACTTTGAGCGTAACAGGTCCTTTGTTAGGGATGTAAAGATCCATAGCCATTGAAACTTGACTGCCATTCATTTTATTGTGCTCGAGACTCTCTCTGCTGACTCGTGGAGGGCTGTATTGTGGATTGTCAACTGACAAAGCGTGTCTTTGAAGTAATTCCGGATTTAAAAGCGCACAACCAGAAAACTTAGAGGCTTTTCTTTTAGAAGGTGATTTCTTCATCACCAAAGACGGTGCACTTGGACTTTTTTTCAGCGGGTGAGTTGGCGATCCCTTGTCGTAAAGATTTCTTGAGAACCGCATAAATTCCGCTGTCAATTGTTTACGCGCTATCTCATGGGCACTTGGACTTGGGCTGCGATTCACGCGAAATAAACCTAATTGATGATCCCAACGCGTCGTTTGACATGACGTTGAACGACGTGGTCGTGGGTTCCGTGAATATTTTATTGATGAGGAACTTTGATTGAAGCGATATCGCGCCGGCACAACTTTTGCTGCGCTATCACGAGCTTCAAAGGTCATCACACATGCTGCCACTACTATAAAACCTAATGGGTTGAAAATATTCATAATTAATAATAAGTATTTAAAATTTTCCTTTGTTAATTAAAATTATTTAAAAATCAATTAAATTAACAATAAAAATTTCATTTTATTTAATTGCCCACAGCAGCTAGATTGTATTTATTCACAAAAAAAATATAGTAAAAGATATTACTTTTATAATGAAACAAAAAAAAAAATTTTTTTAAATTTCTCACTAAAATAATTTTGAAAATATTATTTTTTTTTGTCAAAAAATGTAGTCGAGGCTTATAAGACTTTTTTTTCGCCTCTAATTCCATGTCAGCCTCCATAGCTCAGGGGTTAGAGCACTGGTCTTGTAAACCAGGGGTCGAGAGTTCAAATCTCTCTGGGGGCAAACTTTTTTTTTTTTTTTTTTTTTTTCGATATGTAAATTTTTTATTATCTACAATAAGCCATCGCGTAATTAATGCAAAGATGAACTTGGTTTTGTATTTATTAACAATAAAAAAGCAGAGTTATGAATTTGAGTACGCGTTACATCGCATACTATCTGTTGAATTAAATCCAAAGAGAGACGGTAGAAAATCGATTATTCAACGCGTCCCAGTTGCATTTTCATCTTCGCTTTTTATATTTGATGTTTTTTTGTTTTAGATAACTGTCTCTCTGCCTGTCGATTTATGCTATTGATTTTATCGACAAAAGACTGTACATAATGCTCTATTATTATTTATACATACATTTACATATTCATCATGCTGTACTGCTGCACAGACAATGTAATTTATATCATTCTATACACTGATAATAGTTCATTAAAAATGATAATAATAAATTCAATAGACAATAATAACAATATATAATAATTAAATAGTAATTATATTAAAATTAAATGAGTTTTCTTTATTTTTTTTTTATCAACTATTACGACGTATAAATATGACTTTTATTATTTTAATTACATTTATTAATATTGTTTTAATGAATTTTAATTATTTAACTGAGATTAATTAATTATTATATATATATTTATATTTTGATTATATATTTATTTATTTGTATTTTAAAATCGTCGTTGTTTAACTCTAGTAAAAATACTTCTGCACATGTCTATTTTTTTTTTTAAAGGAAGTAGATTTTATTTCAGCCCAGATTCACTCCAATCCGATTTTTCAATGTTGAAGTTAACTCACTTCGAAAGGACTAAATAAAAAAGATATCTACTTCAGATTTAATCCGCGTTTATTTCAAAAATCTTTACAATGTAGTGAGATAATAATTAGTAAAGATATTTTTTCAAATAATCTGTAAGAGGCCATCTATAAAGTAGGTAACGCTATTATTTATACTTTTTGATAGTCCTCTAACCATTTGATTTGATAATAGATTGCGACCCCCTCCCCCATCTCCTCTATAAAAAAGCAAAATTGACTTTTTAAATAGAATAGTACTTAAAATACGTTTTTAAAATAATATTGAAAAGATCTAAATTGTGATAAGATTTCACGTTCAACACATAGTGGAATTTATATGAGATAACTTGGGGATTGTGATGGCATACTAATATTTAATTATTACAACTATTTAAATAAATTTAATAATGTAAGTCTTAGGTTCGTCAAGTTGTTACAGAATAAAAACACTGTCACTCAAATAGCTGCACTAGATTCAAATTCAAAAAATATTTTTTATATGCCAGTCGATAGAGTTTGTCAGCCGCCAATTTTTCTGTAAATTTTAGATCATTCGATTAAATAAATTCTGAGAAAATTAAGCTCAAACCCACTATTTATTATAAAATATGTCTTCAAAAAAAAATCTATATTAATATATAACTAACTTATTTTTAAAAATTACAAAAAATAAAATATGTTAAAAAATTTATTTAAACAAATTTTTATTATTCAAAATAAGTACGAACTGTTTAAAAAAAAATATATGTATATATAAAAAAATAACAAAACATTGCACCCGACGCTTTGGTTCGAACCCCGAGTGGTCAATGTGTACTACGAATTTTTTATGAAATCGTACATATACTTTTGGCTTATATATTGATATTTATTTTCACTCAAAAACGTAAACATTATAAAATATTTATTTACTTATATTTTTTGTTGATATAAAATATAAATTTAATTATTTAGTCAAAGTGAAAAAAAATTAACTGCAAAATATAACAGATAAAGCCTCTACTGGTATCAAAGTTATACTAAAATGAATAGTACAGACCAATAGGCAGCATGGCCGAGTTAAGTCATAGTGTACAAAACTATATAGATCCAGACCGACTCAAGCTTATGATTCAATTTTCATTGAAAGCATGCCTCCAGAATCATTATATATACACATGTATATTTACTACATATATAATTTAAAAAATACGTCCGTTTTAATTCACATGAATCGAGAAGACCAATTGATGTCAAAATAGAATACTGACGGTTACAAATCGAATAATTTTTTGAAGAAGAATTTTATGTTCATTTAGCAAACTGATGTCATCATCACCACAATAAAGTTTTAAATTGACCGTATTATTATTAGTTTTATAAATATATTATATATTTTCTTTGAAAACTTTATTTCTCCACCGTAAGCCCTCTGGCACAATAGATACCGACAACGCGGAAAAAAATTAAATTAGATTTACGGTGTCTCAATTCTTCACTCAACTTTTATTTATAATAGTTCTAGTATTATTCTACTTTATGCTAATCTTTGTAAATCTACATTGATCAAAGATGAAAGAGACAAATAATCAAATTGTGAAAATTGAGAAATTCAATTTCACCCACTGAAGAGAAATAAAACGAACTGGCGATGCTTAGGTTAAAAAAATTATTAACATTTAATTATTTTTAACTTAAACAGATACTAAGTACGTCAAGTTAACCAAAAACAATTCAAAATCAAGTGTGTCTGTTAAACATTTTTTACTTGCTTTTAGCTAACGACCTACTTTCTATCCATTTAAGTCAAAATAGTCGAATTTCACAAGGTTTTGATTTAGGCGATTCAAATTTAAGCCAAACAAATCAAATTTAAATTAATTTTTTTACCCGGATAACTCCTATCTTATCTAAGAAACTATTTTTATCTCTAAATATAAAAGTTTATCATTCTTTTATATTATACAGTAAAAAACGAATCGTCAAAGTGTAAAAATCTGCGTAACTATTCCTATCGGAAATCGTAATTTCTTTTGTCCAAGAAAAAAAAAATATCCTGACAGTACAATACAATATTATGATTCACGATACTCGATTACCTATTTGGAGGCTTGTGAGTAGTGCAGGTACGTACGAGGAAAAAAAGGATTTCTTGACGCAAAAAATTTTTACTCTCTCTAAGAAAATTTTCTATGTTAATAAAGTAAACTTTTTCTATTTATAGTAACTGAAATTCAAGATGTAGATCGCAGCAATTAAATATTTTGTATAAAATAAAATCTGTGTAAAATGCGCAAAATTTAATGAATAATGTCATTAAAATATTGCAGAGATTTTAATCAGTATTTGTATTTCACAATAAGCGAGGGTGTCTTTCTGATTTTAAAACTACTTTTAGTTAAATTTAAGTAATTAAATACGTTTCAATACCGGCACCAATTAAGATAAATCGATAGACTTTACCCGAGATTAAATATTTCGATAATGAATTTTCCGATATGCAATACAAATTAGTTATAAGCAATTTCAATCGCTTTAATTACTCTCACGTACATTTTATCTAATCTACTAAATTAATCTTAAATAGTAGTGAGACAATCAATTACTCATCACATACATGTTAATATATATCAAATATACTTATCAAGTACTAAATAAATATCTTACATTTCATATGTATATATATTTATCCAAAACAATAAAAGGAACAAAAAAATTAAAAATTTTTAGTGACTTATGATTTATTTTTTAAAACCTTTAAAGTATTCCATTTTACGCCTAATACTTTATTTTGTATTATATTAATCCCTTACAAACTCTGAATTGCAAAAAATTTTTTTTTTAAATTTTTGGGAGGTTCAAAATTTTAAAACCAAGTGCTGACCCACCCACTAATCAAGGTGTTGTATTCGAATGATGTTTTTGTATGTTAAAAGTCTATAAACCCCATAATTTTTTAAAATGTATTTCAATAGTGTATTTATTAAGCCTAATAAACCCTACATGTATATCTTTATTCATAATCGCATTAAAAATTCATAAAAAATAGTCTTTTTTTCGAGCGCTCAAAGTAGAATACTGCTTCAACATCTTTTCATAGTATAAATAGTTCAAAAGAGTATTTTTAAAACTTGAATAGTATTAAAAATTTATTTTCATAGTGAAAAATCGAATAAAGAAAAAAATTTACCACCAACTCCCATAACAATAGGTCCAGCGTAACTGAGATTATTGAGATGAAACCCTCTTGATTCATTCTTCACTCTTACCGTCATGTTACCTCTAATCTCTTGCGCTACGGATAACTGATCTGCGTAGTAGCCTGGAATAAATGTGTCACTGATATATATCTATATAATAGTATACATCGAGTTAATGTACTGTATCCTGATTACACTGACTAAAATTAATATTCTCTTTGTACCTATATATCATATATATGTGTATGTGTGTGACTGTAACAAATTATGAATATATATATATATACCTATATATTTTCATAGTTATAGAAACACTCACCGATAGTTGCCATACAAGCTCCTAAAAGCATCAGCAGTAATCCAATTCCCAAAGCTCTACAAGCGTGCCACAGACATCTTGTGGTCACTTTACCACGTACAACCTAATTAATTTTAACTTGATTTAAATAACTTTTATTATCGTTCATCACTGAATATTATTAGCGCACATCTCGAATACCAAAGCTTCGAGTGTGCTTTGCTGTTGAAAAGCCAAAGCAGCACAAAGCACTCTCGTTAAATTGATTCTTTTATTTATAAAGCGAAACTAATTCATTTGAGTTGGGCATTCATAACAACAGTAAATTCTGATGTGATGAATGTGTTTCTAGATTGATTTACTCTAATCTATATAGAAAAATGCGATTAAAAGTATAATTACATTTTATATATAGTCAATTTTGCCAACTTTTAATTGTTTTGGATTGTGTTTGAATTATTCCGAATCAGATTTTTGAATCAGGATTTCTACACTGAAAATTACCATTAAATTTTACTATGGGTGCATTGTAACACCGGACCATAAGAAAACTAGTACAAAATTTACAAGTGTCTGTAGTAAACGCATGCGCAGACGACACGATTGGGACCTATGCGCATATGGTTTACTATGGGACCCTAGTAAATTTTGTACCAGTTTTCTTATAGTTTGGTGTTACAATGCACCCATAGTAAAATTTGTTGGAAATTTTTCACCGTGTAACTAAAATTAAAATTACAACACTTCTAATAATATTGATTATTTTATATAACATTATATGTTATAACAATCTCTTTTAAAACTTCTGTCAGTATAATTATTTTTTTTCTTGGTTAGTTTCGCTTGTTTTCACATTCTGTCAAGATGCGCGCGCATATCTGATGCTCACAGTGTGATTCGTGTGGTTTAACCGTCCCCGAGAGTACTGGTTCAATTGACCCCTTATGATTTTATTGAAGTAATTAATTTGAAAAAAAAAAATTCAAGAACTATTTTACTAGAAGTAAAGTTAGAAATTTATGACTAATATATGTAAGAAGGTATTACAAAAAAAATTTTAAGATTACATGTGAAAATTAAAAAATTATTAAACAAAGTCAAGAGCTGAAAAACAAAGTTCAGATGCCTAAAAACACAAAAACTTGAATTTTTTAAAATTAAATCATCATATTGGTTCGAAATTTTGGTCAGACTAAGGTTTAGTGTATTAAAATATAATTCCAAGAGGACGACTCATTTGTCTATTTTTTTCGATTTTTTAAGCTTACTGGTTCAATTGCCCCATGGTTCAATTGACCCTACTCTCCCCTGCTCTTTTAACTCGAATATTAATTTAATGAAATAATAAAATACTTAAAATTGGTTCAAAGGGTTATTATGAAGCCTATGAAACTTTGATGACTTAACTTTGTCTCATTAAATCGAACTTCAGTAGTTAGATAAAATAAAAAAATTAATTAAAGAGAGTAAAAGGTATCATTAGCAAAATTGAAGTATTTGAAGCATTAAATAAAAAAGTGCATTAAGAGCTTTTGGCAGAGTATGCGGTGGCTGGATGGTTGAAAATAAATCTAATTAATTACATGAGCCGATGGAAGCATAGGGAGATATAGAGATGGATGGAGCAGTATATCGTGTTCCTGGCTGTGGCAGAGATGGGAAAAGATGACTAGTTTTATAAGTATGTAAAAGCCAGACTTAATTTACCTGAACATTCCACTGCGCACCAGGACCGCAGGCTCTCCTTTCAGTCCCTTGCCAGTGAATACTCCCCTGGGGCATCCTGGACGCTCCTGAAACTTTAATTGACGATCCACTGTTACTTGAAATAAGTCCAGTGATAAGCCAGCTTATTTATTTAATTAAACGTTGTAACTCCAGCGTGGTAACGAACTTTTAAGTGACTCTTCTGTACCTGTTTTTGTTTGTTATTTTTTTAATTAAAAATGTTTATCTAATTTTTTTTCATTTTAAACTTGCCTTGGTAGTTACATTTTATTTTTCCGTAAATAATAATATATTAATTAAAAATACAAAAAGTATGAGCGAGGTTTTTTTTTTTACTATAAACAGAACGAGTAAGCAAATAATTAGTTTATTCACAAAACTCATAAAACTTTTGTTCTAAGTTAGTTTTCTAAAAAAAATTTAATTTACAAATAATAGATTGTTTGCATATATTTGTTACGAGTTCAACTTTTTTTTTTTTTTAACAAAAACTTTTTGAAAATAACAAAACTGTTGCGTATTTGAATAATCTCATTATAAATATGTTTTTTATCATATTAAACTTTCTTTCCACATTTCCAAGTCTAATATAAATTATATGATTATTTTGCCGAGTTTCAAGTCGGTAAACGAAATTTTTTTTACATTTGTTTTGTCAGATTATTCGATTGAATAGTTATTGTTGCAATCGAAAAGTTTTATCGACACTTTTCTTATATGTATATGAATATCAACTAATAGTTTTCAGATTTTATATAAAATAATATATTGTGTGACAAGGGATGAAGCAAAATGATTTTAGACTAGGGTGGTTGGCTGCCGAGCCGTAGGCGATCACTAAATCTTTCATTTTATTACGCAAATTTTATTTTTTAAGAAATAACTTTTTTGAGAGGTCATTCATATCACTTATAAACTACAAATTGAATGAAATGTAATTATGACCATGACTACAGTGACACTTTTATAAAATCTAGCAAACGAATATCTGCACTTAATATAATTGTATTTAATATTTATAAAATATTACTGAATGCAAATAAGATTTTATTAAGTGCCCATAAAACAATCTTGTTCAAGACTTGAGCAAGCCTGGTCTCAAGTTCGATAGACGTTAGTGTCTTTTCCTACCTGTTTCTTGCTGCAGATACTTGTGGCTAGATTTCAATAGCAAGTCTAGTGCAAGCCTTGCACAAGAAATTTGTGTAAGACTATAACTCAATTCTGAAGGAAGACTATGGTTGGAAATAGTTGCGCATGGCTTGCTCAAGATCTGCGCACGGCTTAAAATTGACTTGAGCCTTGAGCAGATCTTTAGCAAACCATGCGTAAGTTACTGGTGCAAGAAATGCGCCAGAAACTTTTAAACTGCACCGTATCTAAGATATCTTCAATATCCATGTGTACAATGTCTTGAACAAGTCATGCACAAGTCTTGATGACGATTTCTTGCTACATGATCTTGCGCAAGACCCATGCGTAGAAAAAGACACTAGTGACTAGTGGTTATGCTCAAGGCACTGGCGCCAGAATCTTGCTCAAACATGAGTTATTTGGGTATGAATCAAATTTTAGCTGCGATAAATCTGTTATTTAGAAGAAATTAAATTTATTTGTATTTAATTAAATTTGTAGTTGTATGAAACAAAATTTATTTATATACAGCATGTATTTCTTCGAGCATCCAAATACGCCTTTGTACTTGTCGTGAATAAAGTTGTCTCTCAGTGTGTTAACTTACTAAAAAAACTAATTAACGAGTATCATAGTAAGTTTGCACGCTTAAAATTTGATTTCAACAAAAAACGAAATAAATAAATAAATAGTTATTATTTAAAAGTACCAGTCAAATCCAATCTAAAATGTATTTTGAACGATGTCAATTAATCACACTAAAAAAATTATTGTTCCTTAACTCCGACCATAAATCATTTGAATCTAAAAAAATTCCGCAGATGATATCTCATTTTTTATAGTTAAGAGTGTTGAAAAATAAGAGTTAAAAGAGGGATAACATCGAGAAAGAACGTTTTAAGCCAAGACCATTAATTATAAAACCGTGGCGAATTAACGTTCATGTAGTAAAACGCAAAAAATCACGAGAAGCACTTAAAAAACTTATTCTTCTATTCTGTTACAACTCTCGAGAACTCATTTAATTTCCTCCCTTATCCCGCGTTCATTTCCTTTATTTCTTATCATGTCTTTTATCTCATATTCTTGAGATTTTCTCATTTTTTTTATATACCTTTTCCTATGTAAGTTTTCAGTTTAACTCGGAACACATTCTTCCTCTCCCCACAGCTTTCGTTTATATATGTATATATATATATATATATATAATATATATAGTACATATATATAGTTACAGTAACATAGTTCCAGATTCTACTCAGGAATGTCATTTGCCGTCGATGTATTCGACATACAATGAAACTTGGATTGTTTTCTGTATATTTTACGTTCACCAATACTTATATAAATATATATAACTAAAATTACTAATACATTCAAAATAGATACAACAAGTCAAAAGATATTAGACTTTTCTTCATATATACATACATACGTATATATACTAGACTTTGTATAGAAATACAAGAGCTTAGTGTGAAATGCCGCTTCATTGTTTCTAATATTCTTCTCTTTCTACATACATATATACATGTGTGTATGTGTATTTTTATTTTGCTGGGACGAGTCACCAATGTAGTGGAAATGTCAAAAAACTCAATTCTTAGTTTGTTTAAATAAAAAAAATTCTACGTTTTATTGAATCATAAAATTTTTTCTGATTTCTTAACAAACTCTTTCTTCAGAAATATTTTTAATTGCTCGAGATTTAAAGTTTTATTAATTATTTATTGGAAAAAAAATATTAAAGTTAAATAGTAATTATAAATAGAAACTTATTTTTTATTGAAGAAAAAATATTAAAAGAGTTCAATAATTATCGAGTTCTTTTCAATTTAAATTTATGAAAGAAATTAATTATAGAGAAAAATATTTTGTTCGATGTTTTGAGGGTTAGCGTAGCGAAATAATTACATGTTTTTTAGATTTTATTAATTATTATTCGTCGATTAATTTTTAGTGAAAACAGTATTTTGTGATACGTTTTCATTTTTAGTGGAAAATGCTAATATTTATGTTTTATTTCATGTTTTTTTTTTTTTTTATTTATTTTATTATTAAATCGATACAAAGGTTATTGATAATAAAGATAATAATTAATATGAACAAAAAATAACTTAAAATTTTTCCCAAAATTAAAAATTTTGTTTTATGTTGTGAAATATGTTGTGAAAAAAAAAAAAAAAAAAAAAAAAAAAATAAAAGAACGGAAAAAAAATTTACATTTTACAAAATAATTCATTTATAAATTTCAAAAAATTAAATTTAAATCATACACAGAAAAAAAAGATTTCTTGGTGCAAAAAAATTTTACTTCTCCCAAAAAAATGTTTACGCGCCCTAAGAAACTTTTTGTATTCCCTGATTAAACAACTGAATTCAACCGAATTCAAAATTTTAATTCTATTATTCTGTCGAATTCTGCAAAACAGAATTCAACTGAATTGGAAACTTGAATTTGAATTAAACAGAATGAAACCGATTTAAAAATTTCAAATTCGTTTTAATTCGAATTTAGAACCAGAAATTGGAGAATTATTTTCGAGTTAATCAGAATTAAACCGAATAGAATTATTTAAATTCGTCTTAATTTGGAACAATTCTGGTTTTCCTGCCGAATTAACAGAATTTATCTGAATTAAAAATTTAATTCTGTTTAATTCGATCGAATCCAGTTGTTTAATCAGGGTTATGAATTATCTGTTTAAAAATATTGATTGAAAATAATTAAAAAAAATTCGAATTCTTTTCAATAATTTTAATTCTTTTGTTTGTATGTATAGATATACAGTTTGCATGGAGTTTCCGCTTCTAAATTATTTTCAAACAGTATTTTTAACCAGGGTTGGAATCGAAAATTCGAGCCAAGAAATTTTTATTTTCTTCGCAGTAACAACAAATTGATTTAACAGCTCGAGATTATTATATTAAATAACAAAGCGGTATTATTTCTAGAAAAATAATTTAATATTTAAATCATAAAATATTCAGTCGAAAACAACTGAGAGATAATATAAATTCGTATTCGTGACAACGAGCGTATTTTATAAAATATAAGCATTTGTTTCCTAATTTATAAATTGCTACTCATGGTTATACTACTAAACTAATTGAAATTTTTTATTTTATATAACCAGAGAAGAGACAACGTTATTTAGTAATTATCACAGTTACGTTGACGTTAACCAGGCAACATTCTGTTTGTCAAATTAAGGAGAGTGGTGGCATAAAGTTCATTACTAATAACTTTATATATATATATTTATATATATATATATACATATATATAGAAAGAGGTCTTATATTGATTAGAGTGAATTTATTTCAGTTAATTGAAAAAAAAAAAAATTTAATGTTTGAAAAATTAAAATTCGAAGTGAAAAAAATAAAAAGAATAATAACATGGATAAAACATTATTAAGCAATTAGTATTTTTTTTAAATTTTGTTTTATGCTATTTTTATTGTAATATCAACAATGCATATATATGAATAACCATATGAAATCTTTTCTGAAATAATATTAATATTAACACTCAGTTTTAAATTTTTTGTCTCAACAGAGGTTATTATTTTCGACTTGCAAAAATGTTTTTATTATGCTGACATGACTCCACTTATAGCGGCCTCTAAAAGAACTTTTATGAGAAATGAAAAAATGTTAGATCGCTTATTTTTATTCGTTGGAAGGTTTATGTATTTTTTTTAGTACTGAAAAATACTTTATCAAACATATTTATGTGATCACTGAAGTATTTATTATCGATAATTTTTATGATTAATACACGGTAACAAAAACCGGGTTAAGTACAGCCGGTTTAGGTCTTAAAATTTTCGGTGTTAAATTTCAACCCTGAAAGCAGTGTTAAAATAATACCGCTGCTGATGTAAATATTCATTATCAGTGTTAAAAAAATTTCACAGTGTTAAAATATTTTACTTTGTAAATATTTTTACTTATTCGATCACTACAGTTGAACAGTGTTTTTATTAATTACAGTTAGAAATTTTGTGTTAAATTCAACACAAATCGTGTGTTGCAAATGGTCTACACAATTTTTGTGTTAATTCAACACATTGCCTTTGTATTGATCTTTCACACGAATTTTATGTCAAATAATTGAACACATAAAATCTGTGATTTTAATAGAAAATTTGTGTAAATTTAACAGGCTTCGTGTTAAAATTAACTAATAAATATAAGCACATAACCTAACCAACTCAAGTATACTGATCTAACCTTAGTACAACTTATATCAATTTAGCAAACAATTTGTTCGATTTTCATTGATTTTTCTAAAAAACGCAGCTATGAACTATCCTCCCGTAAAATGAGAAGAAAAAAATCATTGAACCTGATCATAAAAATATTCAAGTTATCTATGGTTATATTTAATTGTAACTCAATTACAATCCAAGTTTTCTTGTAAACAATGCTGCTACAATGCTTTGCTTGGTTATAGTAATGAAGAAACGCGCGGGAATGTTTAGCTAAACAATACAAATTTTGTATTAATTTTGGAATAACACAAGAAATGTCTTACATTCCATAATTTCTAATTTAACATAAAAAATCTGTTACAGTAAAATACCACAGTGCATAAAAAATTATTATTTGTTAATGAAAATTATTATTTTTTTTTTGGATTACATTACCAGAAAAGTGGATTTATATTTCCGTGTAATTGACAAAAATTATTAATTTAAAATACTCAATAGCTGTCTAGACTTGCTTTAGAGAAGACGAATAAAGTAGTACAGTTACCTTCGCTATATCGATTTGAGAGCGATATAATTTATTCACACGGATTTTGAAATTTTACGAGATTTTCCTAACAATTTGGTTTACTTTGCTCTAACAATTTAATCCCGTCGTTAATTTAATCTGCGTTTTCCATGACCCTTCTAGTGAGCTCATGAAATCAAACCCCGAAAGGTTGGAACAACGATTTTCAGTATTTCGTTATTTAATGATACTCGGCGATTGATTTCGGGTATCATTAAAATTTAAAAAACCCCATGCGCAATGTAGTTTTAAATTTGACTGAATTTTTACTTAATTATTAAACTCTTTTTTTTTATTTCTTCCCAGTTTCATTTCAGTAGATTCATAATTAATTAATTCTCTTACCGTAGCACAAAGAAATAAAAGTAAATGAAGAATAAAATTCATTATTTAATAAATAATTTTATTCATCGTAACTTTTTATATTTAAAATGTTAATTATTAAAAGATCAATTTACAAACGAAATAAAATATTTACCTTCACAATTATTTAACAGTTCTCCTTTCCTCTTAAAAACCAACTCAATAATAAAAAAAAACTTTTTAAGCACAATTAATACGTGTCACAACATGTTACCCATAAAACTATTTGCTGTTAAAAAAAATTCCATCAGTTCCAATACCAGCATAAATTCCCTTTGAACTTTTCTGTCAATAAAAAAAACTATCCAACTTTAGCTCTTTTTTTTTTTTTTTTTTTTTTCAAAAAAAATTTACTCTCGAAACTTGCAACTTAAACCAAAAAAAAACTTTGTAGAATTTTCATCTCTCGCATTCGTTTTTCACTATATACATGTATAATAACAGCTCACTAATTAACATAATTACATCCTCTACAGTATCATCTACGCACACCATAATAATAATTAAAATAAAATTATAAAAGTCGTTATCATAATCATAATTATCATCATAAAAAAAAAAAAAAAATAAATAAAAAAGCGTTATTTAAAATAAATATTTTTTTTTCTCTTCAGACACATATTCATCATATAGAAGCTCAATCGTGATATCTTCATAAAAAAAAAAAAATGCCTCTCATAAAAAACTTCGCAGTACTTGACTTCAGTTTTACTACTTTTTCATATTTTTTTTTTTTTATTCATAAAGTCCTGCACAAGCTAAAGCGCGGTACCCTTGGGAAAATTAAAAAGGATCTAATCCCACGTGGATCGATTCTGTCTGCAGAAAATATTATTATTTTGACTTAATCTATGATACTTAACAATCAACCACTTTAATAAATTAACAGTCATCTCTGTATAAATATATAAATATATTAAAATAAATGAAACTAATATATAAATCACTTGTCACATTTTTTATAAAATAATTTCGTCACGTCTAAATGCTTGATCACTTAAATATATTAACACATAAATTATAAGTAGTAAAAGTTGGACATAGAGTTGATGTAAAAAAGCAATAAAAATGTGGGATAAACAGGTAAAAAATATAAAACAAGGATGCACTTATTGAGGATGAAAACACGCGTGACTTTTGGTAACCTTCGACAAGAACCGTGACGTTGGTGTTCAAGAAAGAAACAAGTCCAAGGGAGTGTCTCTAGCATCACCTGTTGGTTCGTATCCCGGTCGCGACGACGCTTACCCACCACGTTATTTTTGTCTCTCTCACGCGATCACCCACTCATCTCGTTGTTGAGGTATATTAAAGCTACGGTTGTAGAGATGCTGGTTAGTATAAAAGAGATGAGGGTGGTGGAGATCTGGAGGTGGTTCAAGCTGAAAATTTTAAACCAAAGCGCAGAATCCGATTCACAGATCGATGTGTATGTTATATCGTTATTATTTTCATCTGGAATACTACAAGACAATTTTACGCTAAGGCTTTACTTTTATATTTATTTTTATTCTTATTATTATTATCATTATTATTATTGTTATTATTAGTATTATTATTATTTCGGTTATTTTGTGAGTACGAGTGTTAAAAATTGGTTCGTAGTAAGATGAAATAAGAATGAGAAAAAGGAAACAATATTGTCATATATTTTTATCGTGGAAATTATTTTCATATATTTTATTGTAGAACAATAATTTTTTTTTTGTTATAGCCAAATGAATCACTGACTGTTATTAATTATAATGAAGATGATGCTAAATTAATGGTCGAGTTTAATGTATGATTTAATTGCGTAATAGACCGTGTGGTCAATTATTAAATATTGATTAATTGTTAGCAATGAAACTTTTTTTATTTATGATGCATTAAATAAATTTGATAAATACATTGTAAAAAATTGAGAGTGAATTCGTAGTGATTATGGATTTTAATTAAATCTAAATTCACTCCATGACGGAGAAAAAAAAATTACTCCGAATCAGGGGTTTGTTTTTGCAGCGGAGTAATTTCGGAGTGATCTGGATTTCATTTGAATCCGCATTCACTCCGATTTTGAATTTTAATATTAAAATGAACTCCCCTTTGGAGTTAATTTTACTCCAAGTAGATTAAATAAATAAACAGTCATCCGCTTCGCATTAATTCCGCTAATTTTCATAAAATACATTCGCACTTATAGGGGAGAAGGGGTGTCACCTACTGTGACAAGGGGTAGGGAGTCTGAGGAAATGTGGCGTTCGCAGCTTATCAAACAATTTTGAAAAATTTTTCTCCCGGGTTTTTTTAAATTTTACTTTTTTGTTACGATAAGAAGTCATTTGTTACATATTTATAAATATATCTATCATTTGTGAGAAAATATTGATAGAGAGTTCGCAGAAAATGTGACATAGCGTGACGAAGGGGAAGAGGGTCTAAAAAGGTAAAATTTTGCATGCCGTATTTTATGAACGACTCCTATTTAGTAAACTAACTAATAAAATAAATAAGATTAAATAAATATATATCGGAGTACTTGTAATAAAATTAGACATAATTATTTTTTGTAAATAATATTTATTAGATAAGTGCTTACGTATTATTTAAATAACATAAAATGTAATCTAAGGTCCTTCATAGAAGGTGTACAAATCATTGTTCCAGCAATGTCCACGTGGTAACACAGATATCCCCATTTATGCAATTTTTATATTTTTATTTTATTTATTTATGTTTTTTGTTTATGATTCTGTTGTGATTTAAAAATACGCGCTAAATATAAGCGTATAAATCCCATGGTTTTATTTTTATATATATTTTTTTTCTTTTTATAGGGATGTAAAGGATGTGTCGAAATACTGCATTACCTCATCATGATAATTGATTATCTACTGCGTTCATGATAGAAAATGATACTCTAATTATTTATTGATAAATATAAAAAAAAAATATATATATTCCATTTAATTAAAAAAAAAATATTTTTTATTTATCTAGCAGTCTTTAATGACTTTACACTAACAATTTTATAAATTATTGTTTATCAAGTAATTTTGTACTCATTTCTACTTTGATTTATAATTAATTACTTTAAATATTAGAGCTGTGATTTTATTCAAATTATTTTAATGATTGTAAATATTTTATTATTTAAATAAATTTAAATAATTGTTTGTAAATAAAATATATTTTAAAATCATGAACGCTTGAGAGTTAAACATTTCAATTTCAGCTGAATTAATTACTTTTATATCATTAATATATCATTTCATCATCATAATTATTAATTACAGTATGTAATCATACACTCCCAATTTATTTGCAGTTAATACATTTTTTTTTTACAATTTATTACTTTAAGATTTTATAAATTTAAATATTATCGACATACATTTAAGTTTTTGACAGCGTTATCGTAGATCAGATTTAACGATAGTCGTTAGTCATTAAATATCTGTGATTATGAGTGATTTATACGGAGCAGTTATAGATAAATTTATCTGATAACTTTTGAATTATAATTTTGAAAACAATTATTTTCCAATTCATTTTTAGTTCGACAGTATGAGAGTATAAATGAGATTCATAGATCATTGACATTTTATTTATTTATTTAATCAATGATTAATTAGTGTTCAAGTATTACCCATATTACCCATTCATTCATAGAGTATTTTAGTATCATTTATTCACAAAAATTGTATAAAAATTTTTTTATGTTTTTTAGTTTATTCTTTTTACTTCACACCAGTTACTGATTCGTGATTATGAAAAACACTTTAATTATTGGTTTTTTTCATTTTATTATGCATTCAATTGTTTTATACAAATCACATTCAATTGATTATAATTCACATTGATTTCGTTCACATGATATTTTTTTTATTTATTGTTAAATAAAAACAATTACTGTAATATAATTAATTTTTGTAAATAATTGAATACTTAAAATAATTAATTTTGTTTATATCATGTGCATTATTTTTCACTTATTATTAACAGCAATAAAAATAAAATAGTAATAAATGTCGACATGATTACTACTCAATTATCACTTTTTTAATAACAATGCGTAAACACCCTAGAGGGTCTGAATTACGGCAATACAGTATTTTACCGTAATTTACGGAAAATACGGTAAATTACAGTAAAATATTGTAATCTAATGTAAAATCTTCGGCATTTTTACCGTGAAAGTACGGCAGTTTTACCGTAAATTTGTAGTAAGAGCGGGGGTACTTTGCTTACGGTAAAAATGCCGAAAATTACGACAAATTGCTGCGTTTTTTGTTGTAATTTACTGTAAAATACTGTTTATTATGGTTAATTACTGCATTTTACCATAATTCACCGTAAACACGATATTTCTACGGAAAATTTTGTCGCAATTTTCGGTAATTACAAACATTACGGCAATTTACAGTAATTTACGGCAATTTTACCGTAAAAGTTTTACGCCTATTATTCTCACAGGTTTTACAGCGTAATACTTTTTTACGGTAAAATACCACAGGGTTGTCGCAATTTCGAGATAAATTACCGTTGTTTTATGGAACATTTATAGTAAAAATACTGTACTTTTGCCGTAAATACCATTCGTTTACCATAATTCTTCTGAATACCGTAAATTACTGTAATTATTGCAATTTACCGTGATTCGAAACCGTCATGGTCGGAAGAAGCTAATTTCTGACCAATAGAGTTGCAAAAAATGATGCTGTATTTAAAATACGCGTATTTAATTAATTTAATAAAGGAAACAATAGTATTTTATTAATATAGTAATTTTTTTTGGAATTCGTATCGGTTTTTAAATTTTTCAACACATTATTGTCAGTTTGGTTGGTAATTACAATGACATATATATTTAAAGGTTTGAAATAAACAAATGTCATGACAGAGATGAAATGAAGTCCGGAAGTAATTTAGCGGGCAAAAACTAATGAGTTTTATCCCTACGAAAGAAACTGATCAGTGTCTACCCACTAAATCACATTGATCTGAAATTTGCTTGTTTTGACCGGCAAAATAGACGTGGAAATTCGCATTTTGAAGTCGGTATTATTAAACATTTATAACTTTCGATAAAAGAGTAGAATAACATCATTAATTATTAATAATTAATAAGCAAAATATAAAATCAAAACCCAGATAAAACGAACAATTAAAAACTGAGTTAAAACTTAAACCAAGAACATTGTCTTGTTTATTAATAATGAGCATCCATAATGCATTACTTTATAAGAGATTTAGTATGTCGAAAATTTTAAGATAATGCAGTTTCTCGTTTCTACTGCCTAAATAACTTAATTAAAACTTTGTCTAGTATCTTTATCTTTGTTTTCCATACAATATTCTTCTTCATCCTCTCCACCCGTACTTTCCATGCTTTTCGTCTTCACCTTCTACTCCCTTTTCTCACCTCCTCATCGTCATCATAAAGTTACTTTCACTCTCTACTCACTCACGTGATACACATTCACGACGTACCAAATAACGTTCATAATATGAAAAGTCATAATATAATTCAATTTATATTTTTCTTCTCCTATTCAATAATTCATTTAATTTAATAGTTTTATTAAATTTTTTATTTAAATTTAAAATTTAAATTGACAAATAATATTCATCACACTCTTCATCATATTTATTTATTTACTTATATATATATATATATATATATATATATATGTATGTATATATGTATATATATAATAAATGTCTCAGACATATTTTAATAAACAGCAGCATTGAATATTTGAATTAATTAAACTTTTGAATTTAATTTCTGTTGCTAAGTTAAATTTTACTCTTCACGACTCATTGCTAACTTTGTTTTATTTATTTACTCATCATACATATATATATATATATATATATATATATATATATATCCCAGTAACCCATGCTTGAGCAAGATTCTGGTGCTAGTGCCTTGAGCATAACCTCTAGTCACTAGTGTCTTTTTCTACGCATGGGTCTTGCGCAAGATCATGTAGCAAGAAATCGTCATCAAGACTTGTGCATGACTTGTTCAAGACATTGTACACATGGATATTGAAGATATCTTAGATACGGTGCAGTTTGAAAATTTCTAGCGCATTTCTTGCACCAGTAACTTACGACTGGTGCTTACGCATGGCTTGCACAAGATCTGCTCAAGGCTCAAATCAATTTTAAGCCTTGCGCAGATCTTGAGCAAGCCATGCGCAACTATTTCCAACCATAGTCTTCCTTCAGAATTGAGTTATAGTCTTACACAAATTTCTTGTGCAAGGCTTGCACTAGACTTGCTATTGAAATCTAGCCACAAGTATCTGCAGCAAGACACACAGGTAGGAAAAGACACTAACGTCTATCGAACTTGAGACCAAGCTTGCTCAAGCTTTGAACAAAATCGTTATATGGGTATATATACATGTATATATTGTTTCTTTTCCTTCGCTCTTACTTTTTAAAGTTCAATTTCAATATCTAAATGAATTATTTATTAACCTATTTTATTATTAACTTTTTTTGTTTTCTTAAATAATAATTTATATTTTTTTTTGCCATCAGTTTGATTTATTCATTTTAAACAGTTATATTTATTAACAAAGTAAATTTATATTTTCATTTTCTAAATAGTTATAAATATAAATGAAGTATTAACAAGAACTAATTTGCGAATCAACAAAAACTTCGCACTTATCAACATTCTACTTTCACTCGTACTCCTAAAAATTTCTATTTTATTTTAATAATCATATTTATTTATTTATTTATTTGTTAAGTTAAATTGTTTTATTTATTTCATATTTTTTTTTTTTTTTTCCTAGTGAGGAGTCGTCTATTGGTTGAAAATCCAAAGAGCGACGTATATAAAGTGTCCTAATAATTGTCTTATTATTATATATATATTTATTTTATTTATATCATATAATTTATTTTTTTTTCTATTTTAATTATGTTCAATGGCTCTCTGTACACACTTAGCCATTAAGGTATGCATATGTATATTATATATTCATATATGTATATATTAATTTATCAATTTTTTATTTATTTATAAGTGGATATATTTAACCACAGGAATTAAAATGCAATTATGAGTGCATGGTAATTATCGTACACCAATTAGAAAACATCATTTATTTCAATATATAATTTATGTTTATTTTATTTATATAATTTTCATTATTTATTACTCATATTTGCATTATTAATTCGGGGTAATAAGTCTCCAAACTTGACTTTTGTGCGTTTGGACTTGTTAATATTATTTGTTTAATGTTTATTCTGAGATCTAGGCAGTTGTTTGTTGTTATTTATTTTTTTGTTAATTTTAAAAAAAACATTAACGATAAATTTGTATTTAAATCATTGCACTTAACTGTTAAATAATTTTTTGTTAATTTTTAATCAGACAAATAAGAGTTTTGTTATAAAAATTTCATTAAAAATTTAATTTAACACTAAAAGAAAAAACTTAATTATTATAATATTTTTAAAATGTTTATTTAAAATTTTTTTTTAATCCTAATATCAATGATTCTTTTTTGGTTTTTTATTGGCACTAGTGTTGAACGAAACAATTATTTTGGGCAGTTTTTATTGCGTGTCGGCAAGTGTGTGAAAGCTTTTGTTTAATCGTATTTTTTTAAACTAATTGATTTTGGTTCAAGTGGACTGCTACCTTTTTAAAAAACAAAATACATTCTTTTTTTTACATTCACAGGAAATTTCATTTGCAACAAGAATATAAATGTATTACGTATCTTTAAATATCTTTTAATCTCAAAAAATTTTTTTTTACGCAGTTAGAAATTTTGTGTTAAATTCAACACGAATCGTGCGTTGCAAACGGTTTACACAATTTTTGTGTTAATTCAACACATTGCGTTTGTGTTGATCTTTCACACAAATTTTATGTCAAATAATTGAACACATAAAATCTGTGATTTTGACAGAAAATTTGTGTAAATTTAACAGACTTCGTGTTAAAATTAACTAATGAATATGAGCACATAACCTAACCAACTCAAGTATACTGATCTAACCTTAGTACAACTTATGTCGATTTAGCAAACAATTTGTTCGATTTTCAGTGATTTTTCTAAAAAATGCAGCTATGAATTATCCTCCCATAAAATGAGAAGAAAAAAATCATTGAACCTGATCATAAAAATATTCAAGTTATCTATGGTTATATTTAATTGTAACTCAATTACAATCCAAGTTTTCTTGTAAACAATGCTGCTACAATGCTTTGCTTGGTTATAGTAATGAAGAAACGCGCGGGAATGTTTAGCTAAACAATACAAATTTTGTGTTAATTTTCGAATAACACAAGAAATGTCTTACATTCCATATTTTCTAATCATTTAACATAAAAAATCTGTTCAAGTAAAATAACACAAGCGGTTTGTGTTGAATTAACAGATTTCTGTGTTGAAAATCAACACAAAAACTTAACCAAATATTTTTTCAACACAAATACACAAAATTTTTAACTGTGCATGACAGCCTAAATGTACATGTCGAGTTGTGAATTTCAACTTTGCCACCTATTTTTTGAAAGCAATATTTTTAAAAGTTTAGTTACACTTCCCTCGAAAATTAATTTTGACAATGATATTCATTATTTATCAATCGAGTGTAAAATTATGAAAAGTATCTAATGGCCATTTAATTTTAAAAAATCTTGTTTAAAGAACATGGCCAATAAAAATATAATCCTGAAGTTAGCAAACAATTAACTATTTTCGGATTTTTTTTTCAACACATCAATTACGAAAAAAAAAAAAAAAAACTAAAATTATGCACTTGGAGAAAATTGAAAAGGCTACAGGTGCAATTTGTTTAATATTTTTTTTTTTTATAATTTATTGTCTTTAAAAAATTCGAAAGTCGATAGACGTCAGTTAACTTCAGTATCATAATAAAAATTTAAATTTATAACATTTTGCTTAACAACAATCTTTTGATCCCTGTATGAATTATTAACAATTAAATTATAAAAATTACATTGAGCTTGTGTTGTCAAGGAATTTTTCAAAAAAAATCTACAACCCGAACAGAAAACTAGAGCTATTTTAATTTCTCAGAAAAGTGTAACCCAAGTTAGCGCGAGCATCAATTGCATAAATTTGAATATTAATTCTCAAGCAATCATTTAATCGAAACTAATTATCTTATATTAATAAGCTGGCGTTAAAAGTACGCAATTAATAATCTTAGAATGCATATTGTTAATTAATTATATTAACGCGTTGGTCATTAAAAAAGTACTCTTAAGACAATGCACGTGCTTTCTTAATTTAAACTGTTCAAAAAGTAGCGGTCCCTCAATTTATGTGTTAATTTCATCAAACAACAATATATTCAATGTAAATAAACAATGAAATCTATAATAATAATGATAATAATTATAATTTAAGTCTATTAATCTCTAATATTTGTTTATCCAGTTTTATAACACTGTAAAAAATTGGGAGTGAATTCGGAGTGATCATGGCTTTTAATTCAATTTAAATTTACTCCGACCCGAGTTTTAATATTCAGTGTCTCCCCTTCTGGACAAACGGATCCTGACGGATTACCTGATGGATCCGAATTACCGTAAAGTACATTAATTTACCGCATTCTTGCATGATTTACCGTAAAATACAGCATTCCTACGGCAAATTTTCCGCAATTTACGGCCATTTACAGTAATGTACGGTATTTTACGGTGAATTACAGTAGTATACGGCAATTTACCGTAATTTATGAAATATTTACCGTGGATACCACATACTTTTTTATTTTTACAGTACAACACTTCATTTTACGGTAAAATATCGTAGGCTTGCTACGATTTTACTGTAAATTGCCGGTAATTACTGCGAATTTGCGGTAAAAATACCGTACTTCCGTTTACCATAAAATGCTATATTTTATCGTAGATTACAGCAATTAGGATCCACCAGGATACTCCAAATGGATTAATTAAATAAACAGTCATCTACTCTGTATTCACTCCGCTAATTTTTTCCAGTGTAATTTATGTTATCTCATAAATATCTTATTTATTCTTATTATTGGAACTCCGGCCGTTTAACATACTTTCAATTCTACCTCTATGATCGTAAAGTTATACATTACTTCAGATGTCTAACATAAACGTCCTAAGCATACCTGAGGAATTGATGTAAAGCAAATATTATTTCAGAAAGTGATTTCAATTTTTTTTTTTATTATTATAATTTTTTTCTATTATAAATTTTCCTCTATCATTTTGTTTAACTAGAGTCTAGAAAGAGTGAGCTTGGAAAACACCTTTTATCAAGTTTTAAAAAAAAAATTTTTTTTTAAATTTTCCTTTATTTATTTAATTGATAATTAATAGATTTAAATTAATAATAATAATTATAATTAATTATTAATATTATGAATGTCTCGTTGCTTTTTCCACGTGAATTTTAGCATTAGGATCTGGCGGACCGCGATAAATTTTGGGAATATGTCCGAGATCAAGGAATCCTGGTACTAGTGTCCTTAAAGAGGATCAAGACGCGCCGTATGCACAGGCTGAGTTATCTGGTGGGCTTATTTTTTCAATAGGCAGCACTGCTGCTTTATGCCATTCGTCACGTACCTAAAAATAAAAGTTAAATAAAACTAAGTATATTGGCTTTATATAAAGTTAGTTAACAATTAAATAGATTAGTTTAACCTCTTCGACTCTTGAGAAAACTCTCAATAGATTGAGGCCAGCGAGTTTCTTTATGTCCTCTTCAGTCCACGTTGGATCCTCGAGTAAGGTTGCCAACAGTTGAGGATATCTTGAAACATCTTCCAGTCCAGTTGGTGTACTGCAATGCCAATAGTCGCATAATATAAAAGATATCCAATGAGAGATAGTTTGAAAAATCAATTGCTATTGTTAACTATTGATAAAGTTTGTTGAATCAAAGTGAGTAGTTTTATATAAAAGAAATAAGGTCTCGGTCTTTATCAATATATCTATTAATGGTTTTTCATTTTCCCAATGGTAACATAAGAATAATTTAAAGGTTTTAAGATTTACTTTGCTAAGTATTTGAGTTTTCAAATTGATCTCAATAAAAGAAACGTTGAAAAAAATTTTTCAATCGAGTGCGATTGGATTTTAATATTTAGATTTTAATGTAAATTTTATTTTATATTTTAAATAACAAAAAGTATTCGAATTAAAGTTATGATTATGATTATTGGGTTTTTTTTATAATGGAAGTAATAATAAATCAACTTACAAATTTATTCCATCAAATCCTGCTCCAATACCCACATGATCGATACCTGCTACTTTTCTTATATGATTGATGTGTGCTGAAATATTACAATGATTGATTTTATATTTTTTTATATAAAATACGTTTATTGTTGTTGTTATTGTTAGAGTAGAAAAAAATTATGATAATGGCGTTGGTTTATAGTATATGGAAAAATTTTCTTACCAATCACGTCTTTTATTGTTGCAGTACTGTTGCATGTTATGAAGTATGTGTAAAAAGGTACCATAGCGATTCCACCGTTTTTAGCCTGGAAAATATTAAAATAAATGGGATTAAAAAAATTTTATTATATTAATTTTTAGTTTTATTTTTATTGGACTTTAGTTGAAGAATATTGAATTTTTGTTTTGAATTTTCAAACGATTCGATTTGATGGACACGACCTGAAATTTTCAATCGAAAAATTTTGAGAAATAAAATTCTGTTTTTGATTTTTTTTTCAAATGTGTTTTAAAATTTTTTTCATATATTTTTTACTTTAAATCACGATACTGTACACGTATATTTTATTCATTTATTTATTTTTTCCATTTCAGACAGTCAAAAGGCTTCACTAGCACTCTAACTTTTTCAATATTATAAAGGCGGCAAAATATATAATTCAAATATTCATAAAATGTGATCTATGAAATGAACTTTGAAGACTTACATATTCACAAATAAAAAAAAAAATTTTTTAATAATTTAGTGTTATTCAAAAAGAATAATTAAGTTTTATTTTACTTTCGAGCATTTCCATGACGCCCGTGTAAATAATTTAGATTTAAAATTTTTTTATGTAAAAATTAAATGAAATTACATGAAAAAAAATAACTAAGTGATGGAACATGATTTTTTCATGTTACGCCAACATGAAAAAATCATGTCAGATCAACATGATTTTTCATGTTGTAGTAATATTACATGATTTTTTCATGTTACTATAACATGGATGTAATATTACTGCAACATAAAAATTCATGTTGTCTTAACATGATTTTTTCATGTTGCTACAGCATAAGCGTCATGTTCGGACAACATGATTTTTTCATGTTCGCGTAACATGATTTTTTTATGGTGACCCACCTAGACTTATTCATGTTGCACCACCTAGTTTTTTTTCTGTGGACGAAAAAATTATTCTCGTTTGAAATGCTAGGATGTCTTAATAAAACTGGACCATGTCTATCTGCAAAAATTAAACAAATACTAATTTTACTATGGTCACAGTAATTTCTTCACGCGTTTATTTAAATGTCCGTCAGATGGCCACTACGGTCCGGCTCTACTGTGATACCATAGCATTTCAAACAAAAATAATTTCTTCGTGTATAAAAAACATAAACTTTCTTAAGTCCGATTTCTAAGAGAGCCCACTTTCCCCCACATTTTGAGCTTTTAATTCCTATGACTGGGTCATACCGATAATTACATATTCAGGAACTAAAAAAAAGTATAAACAGTGAAAATAAACTCATGATTTGAATTTTTTCTTAAGAGACCCATTTACCCTTCCCCCTCTCTTCCTCAAGAAAGTTTTCACACCATGTTGACAAAAAAGCATCTTAAAAAATTTTTAAAACAGAATAAATTTACGTAAAAAAAAAGTTCTTTATACAGCAAATCCTTTTTACGTCTGACTAACAATCGATTTATCTACTTACTATTCCTCGTCTGTCTACTCACTTACAAATTTAAAAAATATTTCCTCCTAACTTATATATATTTTTTTTTTCCACCAGTACTTTTTCAATATATTTACGTCGGTTTCCAAAGTATTGAAAACTTTTTCACCGCGCTCGTACAAATAATAATAAACAAATAAAAAAAAATAAAAAAGGTAAATAAAAGTAAAAATCCACGATATGTTAAAATAAATAAATAAATAAATAAAAAAAAAATTATTTGGCAATGCGCATATTTGATGTACAAGAGTTTGTTGTCTTCTTTGAAAGCTTGTGCACCGGAATCGAATAATTCTCATGCCAGCCGGATGTCCGACGAAAACTTTCGACTAACCTTCCTCCGGAGGCTTTCCGTATTTGCATCCGTCGATTCGTTTGGGGATAGTACGGGTTTGAAACTAGTCAAACTACTATACCGCGTTTGTACCAAAGTCCTATAACTACACCACTATATATACATTCACACACATATCTATATATATATGTATATATAGTATATATGAGTTTGAGTAAAATACCTAAAGTAAATCGGCACGGGAAGTGCCACTGAGAATTCTATTCTATGGTATTAGTTCACAGACAAATATATATAGTGTGTATATAATATAAATATATATGTCAACAATTGAATAGTATAGATAGTAAGTCTAAATTCTACTAAACACGTTACAAATCTAAATTTCCGACAGCATAGATCATTGATCCCTAAAGGATATTGTTATTATCGAATTTATCACAGTATTATAACAATTTAAATATATATGCAAATAGATAGTTAGAGAGTGTGAGTTGTTGACAAGTTTAAACGTCATCTGTGTTGGGTGAAAATTTTCAAAGTTTCATAATAGCTCATAGGAACGTGCCACAGTGACCACAACCGCAATTTACTAATCACCCACGGTCATGATGATGATGATGACACTGGAGGTTTTCATACCAATTTGATGCTATAAATTTGATTATAGATTTATCAATAACGCTTTATATGCAGACTCTATTATATTACAATTATTATATGGTTTTAGATAATTGCTTCAGGGATAGTTTCATTTTGCTTATGAGTAATTATGTTTCATTAATTTGTATACTTTGGGTTTTTTTCTTAAGATTTAAATAAAATTTTAAGCAGAGTCTGGTATATTTATGAAATGAATTTTTTGAAAAAACTGGACAACCAGGTGACATACTAACAATTGTACGTCAATTGATGTCAAAAATTTTTTGGTCAAATTTTCAGTCAGTTTTTATAAAAATAATTGTCTGAACACCATTCAATATAAAAGTATTTATAATTTAAAAAAAAAAATGTGTAAGAAATTTTTCTGTCAGTTTTGGATAAAATACTTTCTTTGGCAGGGTTGTCATCGCGAAAATTGTCATTTAAATTAAGAATAATCATTGTCAATTTTTTGATGGTAAATTGACATCAATTGTATGACAATTGACATCAAATAAATGACAATTGACATCAATTATATGACAGTTAACAAAACAATTCTTCTGCCTCATATCATCAATATAAATACTAGAGATGTGAGAAAAGTGTTCGAATAGAATATTATTTTCCAATCCAAACATTTATAAACTAATTAACAAAAACTGTTTTCTAGCTGAGGACATTAATTAATTTCCCGACAGTCCTAGAATGGAAACAAATCAATAAATTTGTCAACAAAAACAAAAATTAATTAAATATTTAAATGTAAATTAAATGTAATCCTTAAAATAATGATTTAATCTTCACCTGATAAATAAATTTACTCATCAAGTAAATAGAATAATGTGATTTTGATGGATAATAACGACAATAATAATAATAATGAAATACTTGATGCCATTGTAAATGTGTTAATGAGTGACTTTGAGTACTTTTATATCAATCGTCTATCAATGGCACCTACTCGACCTTTCATAAAGCTCGAGGGTGTCTAGCAACTAGCGGTGGATGATCGTATTGACGATTTAACCACGCTCGACTATTTCGGTGCATAGCTCGGCTAATTGGTTCGGTTTGTTGGCTGATGTCCGATAATTACTGGGCACCAATCCAATTTCATCTTTTTTTTTTTCATTCTATTATTTTTTATTTTCTTTATTTTATTCTATTTCTGTTTCTACCTCTATCTCTTCATGGTTTTTTTTTTTTTTATTTTTTTCAGCTATACTATTACAATTAGTATTTACACCAAGTTTTAATTTCAGATTTATCAATAATTAACATCAAAATAATTTTTTTTTTATTAGATGATAAATAAGTTTACTAATAAAAGTTTATTATTTATTTTTCATTGTCAATTTAAGTTTATAATTAATGACTTAAATAAAAGTAATTTTTGTTAAATAATTGCAAGTATATATATATATATATATATATATATATATATATATATATATATATATATATATACTATTGCTTTATTGACATTAAAGTTTAACTGAAAGTTCGTCACTGTTTGAAACTTTTAAAAACCACTTCAGCTAAAAGTCTTCGAAAAAGTTAAAATGAACAGAGGGAAAGAACGAACGAAAGAATAAAGGGTAGAATGAAAAAAATATATAAATTTAGTGACTTTAATATTTACCTTATTTTACTCATAACTAAAGTTTATTTTATTTTTTTGTTAAATGGATAATTTAATTTTTTTACCAAAAGTTAATGCTCATATTTATATTTTTATTGTATATTTATATCGAAAAAATATGGTTGAAGATTAATTTCAAAGTTTGTTATGCTCTCAATTGACTAACTACTCGTGTAAAAGAAGAAAAAAAATGAAGCTTATATACGTAATGTAAATTTTCCTAAAAAGTTGCCTAAGTTGCTCTTGAACAAACAATTGAAACATTTTCAATAGCGCTCGAGTGCTAGCTAATGATGTCAAATTATAGTTAAATGTGATTTTAAATTATTCCAACATTCATTAGTGAGATAATTTTGCATCAAGACTGCTTTAATTTTCGCTTACTTGCTTATCATCAATATTTTTTTTTTTTTTTTTTTTTTCAAGTTTTACTTTCTATTTAAAGTGAAAATTTTTCGCTTTAACAAAAAACTAAAATTGTTGAAATCAGTAGTTCAATTTCTTGTGGAGAAATTTGACTGGAAGAAATTATATAAAAATAAAAGTCGTTAAGAGGGTGGTAATACTCTTAGTTTTAATGTCAAATTTTATTTTACGGTTAACCGAAGATCTCATTTCCGGTATTAATTACAAGCGTCATAAGAAGGCTACAAGACTCCAGAGTCTTTGCACACAGCAGCCTACGATAATTTTTTAACCTTCTTAATATTTAATTATTCTGACTGCTCAATCGGCTGAGTCAATCAAACTATTGAATGAAAGGAGAAAGAAACGCCAGGAGGTATATTAATGGACTGAAATAAGTGAAGCAGCTTTTGTATTATAATCCAGCAGTTTTCTACTTGAATAAATGAATAAAAATCGTTTTTTATTATCACCATCTCGTAATAGGGAATGATGACCATCTGTATGTGATAATCATTATCATGCTTTTATGTTAACTATTACTATCGGAGATGGTAAGCATTATTATCTAGATAATAATCTATCTTAGTAGATTCTATCTAAGAAGGCAAAATAAAAAAATTTTTCAGACAAAAGAAATATCACTATCAAGATGGTAACTATTACTATCGGCAATAGTACACGGAAAAAAATAATCGGTAGCTGCTACCGATTACTTTTTTCCGTGTAATTATTACTGTATGAGAAACAAATAGTTAACATAAAAGCATGACAATGATTATCACATACAGATAGTAATCATCCCCTATTACAAGATGGTGATAGTTAGCATTTTTTTTCAGCGTGTATGATATTGAATGTAATTAATATAAATATTAATATAAAAACCAAATTACATACACTGTAAAAAATATACGGAAAAATATAAATGTTATAAATTAGTGTTTGAAATTATTACCCGGAACCCGGATGTCAATATGGGGAATTTTGACATCCCGTATAATAAATTTTATAATACATGTTGTCAAATTTCTAAGTATCCATTACGATTTTTAAAGTTCAAATAGTAATTTTTCTTGTGTAGACAATAAATTTTCATTCTTATCCTGTAATTATTAACGTTTTAATCATAAATGAAAAAATTACCATTTAGAATGATAGTATTTACTAATCACTTTATTAATACATTACTTGTCGTACTCAATTTATGTAGTTCATTTTTTTTCGTGTAACTGGGGTAAGTTCAGGCGGTATATTTTTAGGAAAATTGTGTTTTTGGAAAATTGGATTCTCTACAAAAAAGGTCCTGTTTTTTAAGTAGCTTAACTTTTTCGTTCACGAAATATAGGGATATTATTAATTTTTTTTAAAATTCCATCAATTAACATCGCTACCGATGCTATTTTAACACCGTTTTGGGGTTGAATTTGACACCGATTACCTTAACATCCGGACAGCGAAGACTGATACCCATTTTTTTGATAGTGAACACCGTAAAAAATCGAGCATACATTCGGAATGAATACAAATTTTATTTCAATTCAAATTCACTCCGGATGTAATCCGTGTTTACAGCGCGAATTTTTAGCAGTGTAAGTAAGAGGAAAAATATATGTAAAATATTAGTGACATTTATTGTTTGTTTGCATATAAATACATATTTTTATATATTTATAAATCGCACATAAATGTCGACATGAATGTCTGCATAAATTTTTCTAGGTTTATCTGATTTAATATGCTAAGCATATATGCATAATTTATGATATATTTTATATTTAAAGAAGTATATGCACATGGATGTTACATTTCATTACCACAAATATATTTTCATGCGGGTGGAGCTTGCAAGCAATTAAATCAGTATAACTTTATCGTAAAATATTCAAAAACTGGTTGATCCTGCGGGTCAGGATCAGTAGAGTTCTCGTTGTCTGTGGTCTCAGAGAGAGATAAAGTTATAAATAAACATACATGTTTTCGAGCTCTCAGATTTGAAAAACAATTAGTAAAATTTGTAATTTAAGTTTATCCCTGATGGACGGAAATTTTGAACTATATTTATCGTTGCAAGTTGAAAATAAAAAAAAAAAAAGAAAATTCTTCTTGTGATAAAAATTTTCAATTAAGTTAAAATTGTTAAATTTAAAAAAGCCAAATAAATGATAATAATAATAATAAAATCTAAGTAAGGAAATAACAATAAAAGTAACATTTATTGTTAACATAAAAACACTCGACATTGAAGAATTTAACTTACCAGATTTTTGAGGACGTCGTCAGGCACGTTTCTGCTAGAATTGCAGAGAGCTCGTGCAGCACTGTGAGAGAAAATGACCGGCGCCCTCGTGGTTTGAAGCGCAGCTCTCATCGTTCTCGTTGATACGTGAGAGAGATCCACCAGCATACCAAGTCTGTTCAGTTCTCTCACGACTGCCTGGGTTGTTGATAGAAAAATACATTAAATGTATATATATATATTTATAGAGCATATCGACTATATATACGTCTATATAATCGTAAAAATAAAATCCATATCAAAAAAAAATTTAACTGTCTCGTTTTCGATTTTCTATCTATCTATATATATATATATATATATATATATATATATATATATATATATATATATATATATATATAGATAGATATATATATATTATATATATATATAAATAATAAACTCCTCGATATTTATAACTATCAATAAATGTCAATATTTTAATACGTTACGTTGAACCTTTAAAAAAACACTTTTCTTTTTTTTATGTAATCATACAACCGGTATATTAACTACTACACTGTAAAAAATTTTTGGATTCGGTGTAACAATTTCAGCAAATATAGTGTTAAATTTAGGCGGTGTGAATTAAAAATTTTTTCACTGTCAATCGTGTAAATGTCTAACTTATGGTAATTAAGAAAAATAATAAAAAATGTTAAAATATTCAAAATACTATTTAATATCTAAATAAAATCAATTTTGTTATTGACTAAGTAGATAAAAATGTTCAATGCTCATTTGTTGATCATTGATCAAAATTATACAGGGTAAAAAATTTTGCTGTGAAAATGGTTCCCGAAGACTTTGTCTGCTCGGTGTGAAGTTTTCTTAGTGTGAAATATTAAGCCGTGTACTTTTAACACGGTATGAGTTTTTTTTTACACCATTCGGTGTTATTAGTTCAAATATTGTCCGATAATATTATTTTCAAATAATATAGCAGAAGGGGAGGGGGAGGGACAAAATGGGCCCCTTAAATTTTGGGGGCCCATTTCGCCTCAGTCATTCGAGTCACTTCAAATTTTAAGCCCCCCTATTAGGGGAGAGTGGGGCAAAATGGGCTGACATTTATATTACATATAAGCCTACATTTCTTAAGGGGCCCATTTTCCCACTATCTCCTTTCCCTATAGGTTACAGCACTAGTATATCATTATTACTAATCATGTAGATTATTATAAAATAAAAATTAAATACCGTGTCGAAGTAATCGAGAGTTTTAAATAAATAACTCATACATTTACACCGTTGGTGGTGTGAACGTTCTAATTCAAACGGTTCATAATTTAACACCATGTGTCGTGTAACTTTTACACCAGCAGTGTTGAAAATTTAAACACTAAATCATTTACACCACACCACAGACTCAAAATTTTTTATAGTATAACGAGTAACATGGAATGGTGTAAAAAAGTAGGTTACACCATTTTTAAATTACATGGATAATTTATCTAGGATTTTTTACGCTCATTTCACGCTACGGCCGTATAAAGTTCTCGGGAACCATTTTTACACCAAAATTTTTTACAGTGCACTGTTTTAATGATTTTTCAATGTAATTTTTCAATGTAATTTTTTTCACCTGGAAATGATTTTTACTGATGTTAATTTAAACAAAGACACTCAAGATTTAAATTCTTACCACGCACCATTAAAGTCTCATGGTAAACCATCTGCATTTTTGTGAAACACGTTTTTTTTTATTTTCTTTTTACAATTTATATTTTATTTAAATCAATTATTATTCATCGCACATTTCTCGATACAACTTAACCATTAAATTCAATATTACAGTTGATCTAGTATAATAAAAAATAAAAATTCAATTTAAAATGAACCGGATACAGATAAAATAAAAATTTAAATTTATTCTGCACTTTTACATGAAAGAATATAATTACAATAGTATACTTTTTAAGAATTAAATTATGTTTCTGTAAATTAAGTCATTTATTAACATATTTATATTGAAATTTAAATAAATCAAATGTGTAGGCGTTTTTGTAAGATTCGTTTTTTACATCGTAATAATTCTAACAGAAAATTCTGATCTATAAAAACTTGCATAATAATTTCTGTATAAAAAATGTCTATAAAATTGTGTCCCTTGTGTAAATTATTGGAAAAATAATTTCTGTACAGTGAAACATTTTCACATAAAAAATCCATCATAATAAAATATCTACATTGTACAATCTTTTTATCTTTTTAGAGCTATATTCATGTTTTAGCTTTTATGAACTCATTCAAAAAGGATTAAATTGTTAAATTACAGTTAATTTTTACTATCAATATTGTTTTCAAGTACAGTAGGACCTCGTTATAAGACTACGCGTTATAAGACTCTTCCCCTCAATTTGTTAAAACTCGCTCGGAACGCTTCCCCTACCAATAACTCAATAAAAGTTTTGCGCCGAAACCTCGCTATAAGACTCACGACCAGTCCGACTAAAATCGAGATAAAATGTAAATACATAAAGATTTTAAATTAAATAATTTATTTTCATAAAAAATTCTTAACATCTCGTGGTATCACATAATTAATTAACAGAAAAGAACGACAAAATTCTGTTTATTTATAATTATACATGAAATAGATTCACTGTATATTAAAGTAGAGTTGAACCGAATACATAAATAAAACGCAAAACGGCGATAGTCTTATAGCGAGGTTTAGGCGCAAAAGCTGTTAAGCACAATAGTGGGTGTACCCCAGTTCCAAGAATTTTTTCTCCCACAGCCTCTTTCTAGTCTTATAACGAGGTCCTACTGCATCACTAATTGGTTTAAATATAAAAGAAAATGGGGCAAAATGAGACACTATATTCAAAAAAAAAAAAATTGGCCAACGGTAATTTTTTCGAAGATTTCATAAAAATCAAACCATTGTATTTGTCTTTATGACGCAACTCCAAAAATTTTACCATTTTCTGTATCAGCTAGTCGAGTGGATTCCAAAAATACAACTGGTTTAATAATTTATACATGTATTATTCAGAAATGTTTTAGGCTTTAAAATCTATAAGAAATGTCGAAAAAAAATTCTCCTCAATTCAATCTTATTTGAATTTAACAGCGGTTTTCGCGCCGACTTAATTTTGACCAGAAAATTATTTTATAAAAAAATGCCCGCGAAATATTTTACTATTTCTTTGTCCCAGTCTCCTCTACATTCAAATGAATAGGGTTAATTTTTAAAAATATAATTTTGATGATTCATTTTTCTTTCTATATTTCTGATATTAGTTGCAGTAACAATTATTGATAATTATAATTATAAACTAATTGTTAATTATTTGAATCAGTGAACAATTTAAAATAAATATTCAAGTGACATTTTTATTTGTACAAGCATTAAAATATTAACACTTAGTAACATCAAAGTACAACTGTAGACGAAGGGTTAATTCTCATTAAAATTTCATTAAACCATCAATTGATTACATTTAATTGTATACTTGATGCAATTAAAAGTTTTAATTTAACTCATTACTAGTATCTCGAGATAATAATTGTGATTTTTTTCTATTTTAATTAATTTGCCTCGTGAAAAAAATAATCAATTTCATCAGGATTTCTATTTTATTTCCATAGATCTAAACTATTTTTTTCAAACATAGAATTCATCATGAATTATTACTTTTTTCACTCGACAGTTATAATTTATAAGTAACTAAAGCTTGTTCTTTATAAGCATTTTTATGAGAAACTTTTCACTTTAGCTAAATTCTACTAACAACTCATGCAAAAAATATTTCATATCTTTTAGTAAAATTATTGTACAATAATTGTATGTAATTGCATTGTCTACAGTTGAACTTTACTGTAACCTTATTTAAAATATTTAATAATATAAAATCCATAAAAATAATAGAATTAAATAAATAAAAATACCTTGCCAAATTCACTAAGACCTGGAACATTGTCTTGTGTACCATTGGCTTCGCCAACTGAACAAACTGCCCTGCCGAGAAATAAAAAGACCGTTTTATTAGAAATATTTCTTTACATTTATTCATATACATATATATATATGTATTTTAATATTTTTTATCTCAATTTAGACCTTTGTACTTTTATTATTTCTTTTCTTTTTAATGCTATTAATATAATGAAAGATAGCGGACAGGATAAAAAGAAGAAGAAGACAAGCGAAGTAGAATTTTATAGAACAAGAGTAATAATAAAAAAAAAAAAAATATCTAAATAAAGAAATAAAATAAACATGAGGGTTATTTTATTGCATTACACTATAAACTCATAAATGTCATTTCAATGTAATGGAAAATGAATAAAAAAAAAAATTTGCTCACCTTTCTTTAAAAAATTTATTTAATACGAAGAAATAAAAGACTAGGGCTGCAATAATTTGCGACTTGATTCAGAAAAAATTTATGTGTTACGTGAGTCGATATTCACGAGTTAGTTATATTCTTTGTAACGTGTGCACGTATTTGAAAGAAAAAAAGTTAATAAAAGAAAAAAATGAAACACGAGGTTACAAAAGAGTTAGTAAAGTTATATATATATAATAGAGAAAGAGAGAGAAGTTAAAATAGTCTTGACACTTTATTTACGCAGCTGCACGGCCCGCCACGATCGTCTAGAAAGACGTGTAAAGTTCAAAGGGGGTTGTAAAGCTTGCTTGGACTTTCTGCTGGACAAGTAATTGCCTTAGAACAAGCTGAGCAACACGTAAGCCGCGCAAAAAGCTCATACGTTTGAGTTGAAAAATAAAATTAAATAAAAAAAATATATAAATAAAATAACAAGTGTATGTATCACACGTGCTGGGGAAAAAGAGCCTAAGGTTAAAAAAATTGTCCAATGAAACGTTTTCGTTATTTATTTATTTTTTTCATGATATTGCATTACTTTTTTTATAAGATTATCTCGAAAATTACATGTTGTTCTGTTATTGTTATTTTTTGTTCGACTTATATAGATTACAGAGCTAGTGACAGCACAAATAATATTATTGCAGTAAAAGGAAACATGAGAATAAATGTAGAGACAAGATGGATGTCAAAAAAATTTTCAAGTTGGAAATAATTTCAAATTTTATTATACTTTTTTATTCATGAAATGTAAAATTTACTAGCAGAGAAAGGTTTCGAGATGATACAGACCTCTAAAAATTTATAAAAAATTAAATTTTGAAATTAACGTTTTTCGAATTTTATGTCAATTTAAAATAAGAAAGATTATTTTGAAAATTTTTTAACTTTCATTTTTAAGGAGGACCACTGGTGTGAAATTTTGGAAAACTAAATTTTTTTTCCATACTTCGATAGTCTATATCTTCAAAAATTACACTACAATTTCAACTGCATATCTCGAATAGTTTTTGTGAATTACAGCTAATTGAAGAGTAGCTGCTTATCGGTTCTCGAAAATGCATTTTTCAAAATCGCTGCAGTTATGACTCGAAGAAAAATCATCCGGTCGATTTGATTCGAATTGCAGCTTTTTTTATACATGTTTGTACCATAGACCACCAGTTTTCCGATCGAATCAAAAATGTAATTTTGGCAGGCCTAAAATCATCAAATTTTCGCGGGAAATTTGAAGCTTTTTTTAAAAACCGCCATTTTGTTAAGTTTCAATTTGTTTCTTAGCCCGAGGGTCAAGGTACGAAAAATAACTTCTAGTTTAATCAACTTTTCGGTTTTTTTGATTTCCGGCACTGTGAAGTCGCTATCACTGCAGTAGTGGTGGGATTTTTTTGGAGCTTTGGGAGATTGCCAATAACTCGCTGAATTTTTAAATTTTTGCTCCAAAAATTTTATCTTATATTCATTATATTTTCAAAAAAATATCCTTAGAATATTAAAACATTTCATGCAGTAGTTTTCTTCAAAAAAAATTTCCAAAATCATCTTTTTTTCAAGCGGTCACACTAATGGTCCCCCTTAAGGGAAGGCTCAGCTAAACTAACATAAGAAAATTATGTACTTTTTCAAACTTAAGCAGATCAAATCATTTACTTATATTTGAAAAAAATAAGATTGTTTCATCATTAAAAAATTTTAATTAATTTTGGGCCAAATGCCGTCCATTTTACCCAAAACATTTTTTAATTTTTTTCAGTCCACCATATGAATGACAAAAAACGTACTTCTGATGGTATCAAATAAAATATGATTAGTTTCTTTATAAACTAATGATATCTTCAGGTGGTCCTTCCTGTCCGTATCTGTACATTAATGTCTTAACTAATATAATAAAATATCAAAAGTTTTACTGTACGTTCATTTAATTGTCCATAAAAAAGTGATCATAAATTTCTTATTGAGAAGTTAATATTTACAAAAACAATAACAACAACATCAATAATAATGATAATAATATTAGTTAAAAATATATATATATATATATATATATATATATATATATAACGATTTGAGTATTATGAGTATTCACAAGGTATAAGCTGTGAAAAGTGGTACTAGAAACGGTAACAAACAGGTTAAATGATCTAAGGCGTGTGTGCTACGTACTGAACGATCCTGAAGCTCGTGAAATGGGAATTTACGATTTACCTAGAGTGGCTAGGTGATTTTATGTCAGACATCTGCACCAACAGTGCTCCAGCTGTTTATTTATGGCTCCTGTGCAACGTCGACTGAGGTGTCAGGGGAGGCGTAAAAGCGAGGCCGTTGCAAGGATTGAAAACTCGACCCTTTTTCCAACTAACTTTATATATATATGTATATAAACAGCAAGAGCAAGAGAAAAAAAGCAAGAGCAAGTGCAAGTGGAAGGATACAAGTAGAATAGTTGAACAAGTTACCATAGAAAGTGTAAAGCTACTGCGTCACAAGTTAAGGCCAATACTTTTTCCTGTTTAAGGAAAATGAAGAAGCAGCGGTAAAAGAATACGAAGAATAAAAAACTAAAGAGTAAGAGGGTAAAAATAAAAATAAAAACAAGATGAAGATAAAGATAAAGAATAAGAGGACATTGGAAAAAGATACAAGTTTGTATGAGAGACAAAAGAAATAGGAGCAAGAGTTTACTCAGGCGTCGGCTCTACATTCTCCAGAAAGTCATTTTTCTAACGCACGAATCCCAGCCAACTTTTCACTTGCCCACTAGTAGTACGACTATATATATATATATATATTTATAGATGTAGTACAATCCTGAGTGTAGTAGTGAGAAAATGCTCATGGGACTCGGGGATATGTAATCACTCGACTTCTCAAACTTTTTTTATTTTTTTCTATCTAATGTTTTTACGTTAAAAATTGATTTCATTGTTAACATTGTGTATTTATTTATATTTGGATCAAGGATCCAGAGTTGAGATGAGTATATGGACTTTTTGTGTATGGTGTTAATGGAAGGATTAAGATGAATTGAGTATAGATTAGGGGATAAATAATGTACGGAGTTCGAAGTGATTTATATTTTTTTTTATGGGGAATGAAAAGATTTTCGGCGAGAGAATGATATCACCTAGGGGATTTCTAATACTTACCACGATGTGTCACACGCATGTGTCAATGTTAGATAGCGTGCTCCGAGACCGTAAAATGTCCTGAGAACGCCCAAAGAATTTCCGAGGGAGTGACCACCTTCGACGCCGATCAGGCTTGCGATTTTTCCTTCGCGATGAGCATCGAGCAGACCTAAAATAAAATTGTTTTTTTTTAAAGTTTCATGAGTGTTAATTAAAACTTGACCTTAGGTTTTAGATTTATATTTATCACAGTTGCGGTGGGAAAAAATATAAATTGTCTAGCCAAGACATCTATTTGTAGAACGAGGTTACTTTGACCTGCAGTTATTTTTTCAACGATAATGTAAGTAATTAATTGGTATTGAACAGCTGAGATTGATAAAATTAAGATAAACTTTTAAAGGGTCACAGTTTTAATTTGATTATTAACACTTTAATCGATACTTTATTCCCGTTTTAATGAAAACAATATTTGAGGGTTTTAAAATAACTTGGAAATTTATTTTTCTGCATAACGAGCATTTAAATATTATAGTTGTAACAAGTAAATTTGTTACTGATAAACAAGAATAATTAACAATAAATAAGATGAAAATTGTGGTGCAGAGTTTGGTAGATTCATTAAGTAAATGGATTTAAAATTATGAAATAACATTAAAGATCTCAAGTTTATCAGTCATCACGATAATCAAGTTTGTGCAGTAGATAAATATTTTTGTTTTCACAAACTATTTTACTGACTTGGTACATCTTCTATACTTTTAGTGGCTATTATTTCATAGAAATTTATATTTAAACTTAATGTTAATATATTCTCATAAGTAAATAGTTTTTAATTTTTGTAATAAAAATAAATATAAATTGTTATGTTTCATTGATTTCATGGGTTGAATGTTACTCTATTTACTGTATATTGTTTTTTATGAAAAAAAAAAAAAAAAAAAAAAAAAAAAAAATAAACCATTTTCAAACAATAAATAAACTACACAGTTAGAAATGTTGTATTGAAGTCAACACAAATCGTGTGTGCTAACGGTCTATACAATTTTTGTGTTAATTCAACACATTGCGTTTGTATTGATCTTTGACACAAATTTTATTTCAAATAATTAAACACATAGAATCAAATTATTTTGATAGAAAATTTGTGTAAATTTAACAGACTTCGTCATAAAATTAACTAATAAATATGAGCACATAACCTAACCAACTCAAGTATACTGATCTAACCTTAGTACAACTTATGTCAATTTAGCAAACAATTTGTTCGATTTTCAGTGATTTTTCTAAAAAACGCAGCTATGAATTATCCTCCCGTAAAATGAGAAGAAAAAAATCATTGAACCTGATCATAAAAATATTCAAGTTATCTATGGTTATATTTAATTGTAACTCATTTACAATCCAAGTTTTCTTGTAAACAATGCTGCTACAATGCTTTGCTTGTTTATAGTATTGAAGAAACGCGCGGGAGTGTTTAGCTAAACAACACGAATTTTGTGTTAATTTTCGAATAACACAAGAAATGTCTTACATTTCATATTTTCTAATTATTTAACATAAAAAATTTGTTAAAACAAAATAACACAAGCGGTTTGTGATGAATTAACAGATTTCTGTGTTGAAAAACAACACAAAAAATTTAACCAAATAATTTTTTAACACAAATACACAAAATTTCTAACTGTGTACGGACCAGTCACCTCAAATTAAATAACTTGGATCTAAAATATTTTCTACCTCAAAATGCTACAAAATATCACAAGAGTTACGAGAAAACATAACCAAAAATAACATAAATCAAAACATCCTCGAATTTTCTAAGAATTACAATAATACCATGTTCCCAAATTGATTAAGGCATTAAAAACTGGCAACGTAATTAATCACAACTCAATGAATTTAACTAAATAATAATCATAAATTTAAAGTTTATCAAAATATTTTGATCAAGTAGAATTTTCAGTTATATTGTGTCTAATAAATGTTTTATTCAACCAAAAACTTCAAACGCAAAGTAGAGAACGAGACTCGATGTGTAACTCGATAATCTATATCTTACGCTTAAATTTTAAGTTACTTAAGAGAACCTGGAAAAAGTTTTCATTTACTGCAACAAGGATAATACCGTTCGTCCAGTTAAGAGTTATAAAGAACAAAATGAGAGCCTTCTTATAACTAAATAAATCAAACAAAATATTCAAATTAATTATTTATAATTAAACTCTTTGTCAACGAAGAATTTAATTTGAAAAATGGCATGGCAATAAATTAAAAAATATGTTTACGAAACATTGTATTTTCATATTTAATACGCTACGCTTTTAATGCATGAGTTTTTGTCAGAATACCAGACTTGAGTTTATAATTAATTTATATTATTTTTGTAAGTTGATAAAATTAATTAGTATAAATATAAATAGGTTTGCATCAAGTTGAAATGGCATATTAGAATAGTTATCCGCATTGCGGATGCATATGCTCTCTGAACCATGAAACATTACCTCATGTATTTGTACATATATCCATTACACACTCTCTCGAGTTAGTAGTCTATACATTTCAAGTTGCTTTGTGTCACTTGATAATCTCTCATTCATCTATTGCAATTATTCATATATATATATATATATATATATATATATATATATATATATATATATCCTACGATATATATTAAATTTATACATCATTTATGCGTGAGTATATGTGATACAAAGTACTCTATCATTTTGTTATGAAGTACGTGAAATAAATAATCCAAATAAATATATATATACTTATAGATACATATGTAGGATAAGCAGCTTTTGTAAAAGATTCTTATCTCTTCAGTATTTGCTGAGTTGGCAAATAAAAGTGTAACGCAGCATTAAAAAAAAACTAAAAAATGAGGCAGAGATGAAGGAAAGTAAAATTATAAAAAAAAAAAAAAAAAAAAAAAAAAACTGTAAAAAGAACAAGTATTGGGGAAGGAATAAAAAGTGCTGGGTGAGAAAGAAAAAGCAAATTCAAAAGTTGGCGCACTATTAAGAGGCAAGTTCTTTGTAGCATATTCTTTGGTTTTAAAAATTGTTACAAGGCGAAAAGTTTTTATTCTCTTTCATGTATTAATACATATATAGAGAAAGAGATATTTGTGTGCACCAAAAATATATAGTAGTAGTTTTAGCTAGTGGATGATGCTGTTACAAAAAAATACTTTCTTTCTTTTTTCTTTGAAACATTTCAAATTTTTCGGTGTAATCTTTAGCTATCTTTTACATAAAACTGCTTCGCTGACGTTTTTTTTTTTTTTAATTTTTTTATTTTTAGATCATAACATTATTGGATCTATAGGGATTATCTTTTTATTTTTATTATTATTTTATTAAACAACTTTTTCCTCGCTGGTAGATTTTGAATAGTTTCTCATAATACAGTTATGGTTCGTAAAGTTTTTTTTTAAATTAAAATAATTTCATGAATTAAATATTATTCTCAGGAATATATTGACTGTTTTACTCAATGAAGAATTTTAATGCTTTGTTTTTTTTATTATCGCATTATTTTATTAAATATTCAGAGTACTTTTGTTTGGAAAATGTTCATAAGATTGAAATAACAATTTGGTTTTACTGAAACATTACAATCGTTTAAATAAATCAATAAGGAATAGAACACGAATGTGCAGCGACGAGATTTAGTAAACAGTTCCTGCCATAGCCCGGAAAGATCCTGAATGGTTGGTCGACATGCGAATAATTTGTTCCACATAATTTTCCCATTTTCTAAATTAAAATAGTTGTCCCACATGTCACTTCCTTGAGGATTTTGAAAATTACGTAACGTTAATAAGTTAATTAAAATAATTACAAAAGGAATAAAAAATTTCTTTAGACGAAAAATACTTGAAATTTTTTTTATAATTTAACAATCTAATTAACGACTCTCCTCGTTCTTTAGACAAAACCCAACCACTCGTAAAAATAAAATGAACCTCTCAACATTTTTTTTCATCAATGTGCCAAAAAATTTCTTTTTAATTTTAAATCACTTTTATGAAAAGAAAAAAAAAATGTTTCATCCTAGAATATTCAATTATCAAGAAAAAAAAATGCTATTATAAACAACGAACACATACCTTGTACAGAAGTTACAAGAGTAAGATGTTGAGCATTCATCTCAGCAAGTCTTCGTATCACGTCAATTTGCTCAAGAGACAACTGTACAGCGTTAAGTTGAGCTGCGCCGCAGGGTACATAAGCTGACCAAAACTGAAAAAAAAAAAAATGATTACAAATAATAAAACCATTGATGTATGAAAAGAAAAAAAAATAAACTGATAGTCACGTCAATATAAAGATAAAATAAAATCACCTTTTTGATTTGAAATGAAAATAAAACAAAATAACAGTAAAAAATTATTTGATCATTTAATAAAATTGATATAAAAGCTATCATATCTTTCCTGTCTATCGGACTGCATCAAGGATCAATAATCGATCTATTGGTCCGTGAAAGTGTAAAAATAAAAATCAGGTCAGGTAAAATAAAAAAAAATAAAACTCAAACACGTTGATTGGTTTGTCACGTAATCGTTTGTTGAATTGTGATTGTTGATCAGCTGGCAATTTACATCCCTTTCAAAGACATATATATATATATATATATATATATATATATATATATATATATACTCTTTTTTTTTATTCTTTACACTTACTCTGACATGAGATTTTCGGATCAGCCTTTTCACAAATTAAACATACACATTTTCACCTTTAGTATTTGTTTTATGAACTTGTATATATATATATATATATATATATATATATATATATATATATATATATATATTAGAGGCAAGCAAATCGTGTCCGAATCGAATAGTTCGATTTTAAAATTTTTGAATTATTCGTAACTTTTCAAATGATTTACGAATTATTCGGTTCTAAAATCGAATCGAATAGTTGGATTCGATTCGGTACGAATACTTCGTGAGTTTGAATTATTCGTACACCTCTGATGTTTATACCTTCATATATTTTGTATTGTTTGTGTTTCAATTAATACATAAATGTATATAGATGAGCAATGGCAAGGGACTATCAGCAGCGTCGAAAATCCGGATCACGGTGATTGTCAGATCGAATGAGTTTAGAGGCCGGCAATCGAACAATCACTAGACATTCAATTAGTCAGCTACAGTTGTATGTATTGGCACATTGTGCAATTGGTACATTGCATTGGATTGCTGAAGCTGCCGAGTAGAGCAATATTATAAGGGCAAAACGGATCTTCCGATTATGTTGCCCTGCTTACATCGCATTTCCTTTATTTCATATATATATATATATATATATATATATATATATATATATATATAGGTTGTGATATTGATTTTTTACTCCCTAAAACTACGGTACTAATTTTTGTATTATGGTTAAATTTTTATTTATTGTATTCTTTGGATATTAGCTTGAAGGATGACAATTATTTTATTGTGTAAAAAAATTGGCGTTTGAGGTTTCTTATAATTTTATAATTTATCATGTGTTAAATTGCTAACAGTAGTACTATGAAAAATTTTCAAAGAAATTCGAATTAAATTCTAAATGAATGCGGAACGAGTTATTTTTTATTAATTCATTTCTCGCGAAGTAAACTTTACTCCGAGGTCGAGGTTTATTTATATTATTCATATTTATTTATATTATTCATGTTCATGGACTGAACGAAATTAAATTATTAATTAGAGATGACGAAATGTAATGAAATACCTGAGGTATAATAGGATCTTCACAACTTTCTAGAAAAAGAAAATTTTCGTTTTTATGGAAAATTATGAATTTTGAGGGCATGATGGGGCACCTGAGAAAATTTAATGAAAATTATTGTAAAATAATGACAGAGTGATTTGAAATAGATAAACAATCATTTCATTACTCAAAAAACTCAAAAATCATTTATTTGCTTAAGTATCTCATCATGCTCCAGTTTCTTACATTGTAAAAAAAAACCAATGCAAGCCCTCGCTATCCCAGTGTTAAGGTTATCGGTGTTAAAATAACATCAGCAGTCTTAGAATTTTTCCCAGTGTTAAAAAAAAAAGTAGTTTTTTTTTTTTTTGAAACATCAAAAGTCAAATTATTTTTCAGACACAAAAAAAAATTTTAATTGTTTCAAAATTTAATAATACACCATAGTTGCGAATTTATGGAGAAATCTAAAGACTATTTATCCACAATGGTATTGTATAAAATTTGTAAAACAGATTTTTATGATTAAAGTCTTTTTGTAAACGAAATCAGCGAGAAAAATAAAATAAAATTATCAATGATTAATTTATCATCATTAAATCAGTTATTACTTTATGAAAAACATCAAATTTATGATTGAAATAATTACAATATTGTTCATAAATATTTAATTTGATGTGATCAAAAATTTATGCAATTCGTTTCAGTTTAATAAAAATGGCATTGCTTATTTTATAGGTAATAGAATTATTTTCATTTCGATTAACGAGAATTCCGTAATTTTAATGGAATATTATTATTATTTAAAATTTTCTGATCCTACATATAAGTTATTAAACAAAAGTTTTGAGAAACAAGGACATGTACGTAGTATTGGTTACAAATTAAGGCAATTACAATGCAAAGCCCTCTCAGAGAGTAAGTCGCCGTCTGTTTTTACCCCCACTATTCGAAAACAAATTTGCTCTCACGCCGTTAGTACATATTAACATTATAAACCGAAAATTTTCCGATAATTCCCGACGGCGATTTACTTTCTGGAAGGACTATGGTTGGCGTTTGCGATATTTGAGGTCAGCTAAATATCATATTTATTATCTTGTTTACATTAAATTAATTTAAATTTATATAAAATTATGTACAGAACCTGAAGAAGTGATAAATAGTTACGAAACGTTGTTCAATACGTCATTACACCCATGTAAGTTGATTTTAACTCGATATTTTCTATACTGTATGAAAAACCAATAAAAAAAAAATATTCGAATAATTGCATGTTTTCTTGGAAGCAAATATTAAAAATGAATGTTTATTAATGTTGATATGAAGTTTATGAAATATGTAACTTCAAAAATATTTCCCGTCCATCTGCATCATTATTAAAAATTTTTCACGTTCACATTACTTTCGAGTGCCACGTATACTTCAAATACTTTAAATTTTATATTTAAAATACTTTCATAATATATTCATAAACAACAGTAATAAAAGTTATAAGTTCTCACCCTCTTTTGCATAAAATTTTTTCAATTTTCAATCAGCGGAATAATTCATTAATAGCATGGTAATAAGAATTTCTGTACATATTTGTCGTCACACCTTGTTTCTCATTGAATGAACAATAAAGTATTTGAAAAAATTTATTTTCCGATCGAAAAAATTTAATTCAACCTCCGAAATTGAAAAGAAAATTCCTTATTTGAATCCTAAAATTAAATTTCAAAGAAATCGAGAGATAAAAATTAATAAAAAAATACATCGAAGCTTTAAAAGGGAAAGACAGGGGTTTGCACTTTTGAAAAATCGAATTTTTTTTTTGTGTTTTTTCTTATCGTTAAACATTTCTGTAGGGAGTCTACTCGATGGAGCTAGAATCTATGATTCAGTTTATACAACTTACGTTGTATGAAAAAAAAATTTTTTTTTCACTTTTTAAGCTTCTGAAACTTCCAACGTGTTTTTCTCGAAACCACTTTTCACAGTCTGTGTTCATTGCCATTTGAAAACTACATGACCGATTTATTTCAAACTTGGTACACACTTTCTACATATAAAATACCTCCCCCAACAGCTAGTTTGAGATTTTTTTTACATTTACTTTACATGAACACCAAAAATTTAGAAATGAAAGAAAAAATTACCAAAGACAGGTGGCGGAGGATTTGATTTTTCTTCGACTGAATTTCAAGGGTAATTGATTTCAGATAACTTATAGCTGAGATACAGTGAACACCGAAAATAATGTTTTTCCAAAAACGTTTCTGGAAAAGCTTTGTCATCGGTTTGTTTGTGGATATTTTCGCGTACAAATTTCATGGAATGTTCTTGAAATGATACTTAACAATGTACAAAAGGTTTAAATAAATTTACTCTATCCATATAAATGAAAAAAATTCACAAATACACTGACACCCTGACTCCTTCCGTATCATACAATAAATGGCATTAAGTGATAATAATTCATTAATATCCTGATAACAGTATATTCCGTAGAGTAAATGAGAAAAAAAATACACTTTGTAATTATATTGAAAGGTATAAATGACAGCTTATTTTCTAGACTTTGGCATGTCTCGCTTTTAATCATACTATGAATTTTAATTAAACTTTGTTTTGATATTAATTAATGTACAATATTGATTTTTAAGGTGCTTATTTGTCATTTTTAAACGAGTTTACTAATTCCATTGAAAATTAAACGTTATCAAGTTATCCATGTAAAAGTAATAGAATAAAATTTCAGTTTTATCGGTAACAATTTACGGAAGGTAATATGATAACATTTTTACTATCTTACAATAATAATCGTTTTTTTAAGTCTCACTCTAATTTACATTTATTTTTATAACAATAAAGGAATTATTATTTTAAGGGTAATCAAGTTATTGGTAAAAGGGACACTCGTAATTTAAAAAAAATTTATAATTCTCTCTATTTTAACTTCATCGCTACTGATATGATGACATTCGCTTCAGCATTTATCAATTGATTTATTCATGAAAAAAAAAAAAAAAAAAAAAAAAAAAAAAAAAAAACTATTGGTATCACATCCGAGCATTTAATACATTTTCAAATACTATAGTTCTGTAATTTAAATACTTTGATTAATATAAATAAATAATATGTCCCTATTTAAATTTAATAACTACGAAATTAAACTTATGTATTAAAGTTAACTGTTAGTTACAATCTGACATTGAATCGAAATTAATCACTTTGTACCTTAATGAACATTGATATTGTTTACTTTATTCTCCATTCTGTATGTTGTACTGTTTTATATTTATTTATTGAACTTAATTTTATATTTAATAACTTTCCGCTACGAAAACTAAATATTTTCAAAAAAGATAAATTAGCTTCGGATTTTCAATAATCGAGTTTCAATCAGATGTCAACGTTCTGAGGTCCTAGAAAGCTATTCTGATTATTTCCAGATGGATGTCCATGTGTGTGTGTGTGTGTAAACTTTTTTTATCCGACGATATCTTTGGAACGAATCAACCGACTTGAACGGTCTTTGCGGCCATCAGAAGGGCTCATCAAGATTTAAAGTTAATTAGATTTTGAAATCGGTCTGCTGAGTAGTTCCCGAGCTCGAAAAAAGCAGGAAGTTTCGGAGATGGCCCACGAGAAGTGTGTTCGGAAACACTCTAGCTCTAGCTCTAGCCAAGTATTGCCATACAGTGAGAGCTAAAGCTAAAAAATTTCCGAACGCACCCAAGGTCCGCATTTTCAGATTTTTTGAATTCCTTTAATATTGCAATATAATATATTATTTTTTTACATCAAAAGTTTTTAAACCCAGCCGACTAATTATAGTATCATATAACGAAATTTCATAAAAGCTTTGTCAGATGAAAAATACAATTTTTAGGTTACCTATTAAAAAAAAAAATAGTTCGTTCTATTGATAATATGTAGAAAAAAAATATATATATATATAAGTTTTAATGAAACTGATACATTTAATTTATCATTGAATTTTACATTATTATTTTTAAAATCTTTTTATTTTTATTCTTACAAAGGAAAACAATGTTGTTTGTCAATCAATAGAAAAAGAAAGACGAGCCAATCGATTTGTCTTGTTTAGTGTGTTAGTTTGAAGGCGCTTACATCTAGATTTACAGATACAGATATATATATATATATATATATATATATATATATATTTTTTTTTTTGTTATTTATATAATCGCGTGTGTGTGTGGATGAGAAGGGGGGTTTATATATATATATATATACAGATATTTATCTATCTCTATATACCATTGAGTAAGCTTCTCAAGCTACTTTTGCAGGAGCAAGCTTTTATCTATGCATAAGCGCCATGAGCGTTGAACTTTACCAATGCGGATTTTCTCCTCACGGCCTCTATTAATGCTACGTCGGCTTACTAGCCTCCTCACTTCTCATTCTACTACTTTTTGTAAAGCCTGTTCGAGAAAGATTGCAATATATGAACGTTGTGTTTCTGCGTATACCAGTATTTGCTTTTCTCGTAAATCATTTCTACTATTCTTTTTTTTTTTTTTTTTTTTTCAATTTATTTATTTATTTTTATTCTTTTTTACAACATAAAACAGTGGAGTTGTTAAAGATTCATGGATGAGATTAAATTTTTAGATTATTTATTTTCAAAAAAACTCAAGCGAGAATAAAATTGAAAACTTAAAATAAAATTTCGTTGGATTTATTTTTTATTAAAGTAGAATTTTTATTTATGCTTTACTCACTGTGAATACACTGTAAAAAAATTTCGGAGTGAACGTAGATTAAATTCGGAGTGAATGAGGAGCGAATGACTGCGTATTTATTTACTCTCCTTAGGGTAAAATTTACTCCGAAAAGGAGTTTATTCTAATACTCAAACTTTGTCCGCAATGAAATTAACTCTTAAAGGAAATTTGTTTTGATGTTAAAACACCGAACCGAAATTAAATGGAATTTTTAAAAAATCCAGATCACTCTTAAAAAGAGTAAATTAAATAACTTAAAAAGAGAAAATTTTCATCATGTACCGATTAATTTTTTATTTTCAAATGGTTCAAGTATTATTACACGTTTTGGGATTTCATCAATCATATTGAGAGGAAAATGGCAGAATAAAAAAAACTAAACATAAATAAAGAGAGCAAGCTTGTGAATTTTTGATATTCGTATGTAAACATCATGACATTTTCTTCCGTTTGCTCCTGGACTTTCAGAAGGTGCACTTAAGTGGATACTCAACAGTAAAATGAAATAAGAATATAATGTTAAAGAATAATGCTTTTTGCTAGCAGTCGGTTGGCAATGTAAAGAGAGCTATTTTCATTTTTTTTCAAGAAAGTAAACTTTAATATCTTGTAATATATTGTTTCCTGCAATTTTTCTTTTACAGAATAATAGTTAAATTTTGATTTTTTTAAAAATAATTCATTTACTTTACTTTACTTAATATAAATATTTATTTTTTTTTATTGCTTCCAAGTTTATTTATGCAAAGGTGCCAGCCGTATGGAAAAACAAAAATACATTTTTGAATAAATAAGTTTTACAATTCACTCAATTCAGTAAGTTACAGATATTGAAAAATTTCTATTCTACTATTGTATTTTCGGAAAAATAGTATAAAGTGCAACCTATGTAAAAAAAAAATTGTGATGAACTTACGTATGAACATTAGACGACTATGAAAATCTATATCTTAAATTTTTCATTGACATTTCACAAGGGCAATTGTAATGAAAATTGAAAAATTATAATCGTATCGATAACATTATTTTTGTATTTTGAACGAGCAAATAAATATTGTAATAAAATTAGAGAAACATATGATAATGTTTATTTACCTATATTAAATGCTCATAATAGTTATATCGGAGTTAATAATAATTATTTAATGAGCTGAATGCTCATATGCAATCAAAATGCCCGAGAAATGATAATTATCATAAAATTTTATTTTTTACATGGGCCGCAGTAAATATCAAGTATTGATATATTGCATAATTTTTAATGAAACAATGTATAATTATAAGTAAATATAGAGAAAAAAATGTATGATAGATTTATCCGAATCATTAACAATTGAAGGGGTTAGTAGTGAGGGCGTATGAGTGAGAAAAATAATTCTTTGACTGAAAGTGGTTTCGAATGCATGGCATTTTGCTTTTTCAGAAAAATACCTAAAAAACGGTTAAACCTGTGGGCCAATCCTGAAACTTCCCGCTGTTTTCAAGTCCAGAGCGAGAAGTTAAAAACAATTATTTTGCCACTAATATTAGGTAAAATTTTGAGACCTTCGAGCTCAAAAAACTGTTAGACGACAGAACATAGATTTTGCTGAAAACAAGTAATTTTTGTTCGACGATATCTTCGGAACGAATCAATCGATTTGCAGATGCGTTGCGGTAATGGAAAGAGTTTGTTGAGACTTAATTTGATCAAATCTAGAAATAAATCAGTTTGAAAATTTTCATTTTTCGCATAACTTGTAAACTACTCTATTGATCGACTTCAAAATCTAATCAATTTCAATTCTTGTAGACCAGTCGAGTAAGGCCTGAAAAGCAACTTCTCCTGATCAAAATTCCTAGCCGACTAATTTTTTCACAGAATGATTCCGAATATGCTACAAATATGACAACCGAAAAAATCCAACAAAAAAGTGCGTTGCAAATATGTTTTTTTGTAACAAAACACATGTGCTATAGTTTGTTAAATATTTGCGTAAAATCAGAATTTTACCATTTTCCGATAAAAACACATATTTGCAACCCAATATTTTTTATTTTTTCGGTTGTCGTACTTTTAGCATATTCGAAATCATTTTGTGAAAAAATTAGTCGGCCAGGAATTTTGATCAGCAAAAATCTTTATCTCGGCTGGACTAATCGTCGGACAAAAAAAGTTTACATACACACACGAGCGTCCATCCTGAAATAGTCAGAATAGCGTCCTAGGACCTCAAAACATCGACATGTGATGAAAACTCGACTATCGAACATCGGACCCAAATCAATTATTTCCCTTTTTTTCAAGATTTTCAGTTTTCATAGCGGGTAGTTAAAAAAATGTTACTCTAAAATGACGCACCCTAATATATATATATATACTTATTAATATTTATATAATAAATAGATGAATTAATACGAAGGCAAATGAATAAATGATTTCCTCGTTTCAAAGTATAAATTTACGGTAACTTCATTTCAGCATAAAATTAGCAAAAAACATGCACTGAAATAAATAAAAATAGTTTTGTTATTTTTTGCGCTATATTTTATACAAAAAGAAAAAGTTGCTAAAACCAGCATATTTATTTCCTTGGGAATAATTTCGTTTCGAATATTAAATCATAACTGTTTATATGCGTATCCATGGATGTTATTTATAGATACATATGTATTCACATATATGAATAGATATGCATGTAATGTTAATTTCCGTAAATATAAGAGCGAGTTAAAAAGAGAACAAGTATATTAGTAGTTACAGATGTGGTTGATGTGGGAAACTTAATGCACTTTTTCATTTCACTAAAATATGGAAATAAAAAAAATGTAATATACATTTTATAATATAAAATATGTATCGTTATAATTAATACTCTTTATGTTTTGTTATTCATATTTCCAACTCCGATTGAATTTATTTTTTATTTTTTCATAAATATCTGACTGCATATTTTATATTTCAGTTATAAAAATAATTTTTCGAAGAAAATCAGTGATTTTAAGAAGATGAAATCTAAATACAAACATTTACCTTCCAAATGTATGTATAAATATGAGGTAAAAAGTATTTGGATTGACAAAACCTGTATGAGTCTACTGAGAGTTATTCACAAATCCCGATTTTCTAAAAGTAAAACAAATATACATTGAACTTTTTTTTTTTTTATTAAAAAAATAAATTTTTTTTCATATAAATAAATGAATAAATAAATAATAATATAAACATATACATATATATTTATCTGTATTTGCTTGTTTGAATTTACACACATGAAAATTCAGTTTATTTATCTATTTATTAGCTAACGAGTCAATCAATTTACGTTTGGTATAATTAAAATATGTACTCAATAAATCATGCATTGCAAAAGTTAATTAAAAAAATATCGGAACGATGAAAAATCAGTTTTTGTGATTTTTTAAACCGTCAATTTATTGGGTAAAAAATTTATTTTTCTATTGAAATCCCTTTGACAAAATAATAACAAGAGTTTAATTAACAATTTTTTTGAAAGCCACCCATGTTTGGGACCAAAGCAAAGCCTTTGTTTAAAAAACTAAAGGATTATTTATAAAACATTTTTTAAATAAAAAATGACATCAAAAAGCTTGAATTTTCAATTTTAAAATATATAATAAAATAAAAATACAGCAATCATTTTATATATTCCAAACTATAAGTTTTTCTATCCATAAAAATAATCTGATATTTTTTCCATCTCCTGCCTGTAATTCGAGGCACTCAACAAAGCAAAAAAAAAAAAAAAAATATTCAGCATAAAAAAAATATAAAATTCAGGTTGAAAAAATAAAAAAAGGTTTTGTCGAGTTGCCAAATGGGATTGAGTCTTTAAAATGACCGAGCGGGAGAAAGGGGAGGCCTGTCTCGTATGAGATGCAAAGTGTATTGAGGATGACCTAATTATGGACTGGCTGTAGCGTTCAATCAGAGGGACTGTCACCGGAGTATAAATATGGCGCATTAACTGATCCTGTAGTTCTGCGAGTCGGGCAAGTGCGAACCGGGTTCAGAGAGCGAGTTTAAAGCTATCTAGCCATCTAGCCATACCAGTTCTCCAGCTATCGAGTGAAATAGTGAGCTGGCTTATGAGCTAGTGAGCTCGCTTGCTAGAAAGCAACCGACTAACTAACCAACCAAGAGAACTAGTATCTAATTCATCCTCTACTCCTTCACCCTCTTCATCATTATATCAGAATTGCAATCATGAACTACCATCTCTAACACACACCCACACACACACACAGACTGAACTTCAGCAGATTGGTAACCCAACCGAACGGACCCTTCAACGATAAAATGACGACATCATACAGCTCAGAACAGTAATGGCGATACGTGATTGGCATATCGACACCTGCCACCGTCGTGCTTTAGACTATATTTTGTTAATTGTGAAGTTCAGAAACTCCATTGACGTTACGCAATGACCTGGAATTGACCAACTTTACTTACTCCTTGTCTTACCTTCTCCTCTTACTTGTATAGCTGTAGCTATAGCCGTTAAGTAATATACCGTTATGTTGGAAAACGCCGGCAGTTACTTGATACGAGGGGTATGAGAAGATTGTAGTCAATATTCACTTGGAGAAATACCGAGGGAGACTTATCAAGGTTACATTAAGGAGGTATTATAAACTTTTAAACTTTTAAGTTTCAGGCCTCTTAGCATTTGAGTACGTGCTTGTCAAAACTGATGTTAACTAAATATGACTAAAATAATAATGTCATAGATATAAAATTAATGAGCAGAAATTTCTTTTTTCTTTTTTTTTTCTTGATATTTTGTTGGCCGAGTTAAATTAACTTGGGTTGACTTGGAATTTATACAGCAAAACGGTGAAATATTATATTCAGTGATATTGTACTTGAGTTAATAACTTTTAGTTAATTTTCAGGATTAAATATACAGCCAGATTTTTTTTTCTCCATACTTTTCAATGTGAAGAATAATTGCAGATAAAAACTTTGCACTTTTCGTTGGAAATAATTTTAGAAAAGTATTTTAAAACTATTTTTTCGCCTGCGGTCAATGAAAATAATTATTATTCTAATTGCACACATATATTTGCAAAGTAACGATGATGGAGTTGCTTTAAAATTAATTAATAATGCTCATAATAAAAATTTTAAACGGATACGTTTTTATTTTTATTGACAATGGCTATTAAAAAATTATTCATCATTTTCATTAAATATGATAAATTTCAAATAAAAAAACCTATTTCCTACAATTTTCGCATGTCCACATTGCCTCTCGAAATCTCATAACATGATCAACTACTTCATATAATATGAATATAATAAATATACACATACATACATACTATGAAACTGAAATGTAAAATGAGGCCTCAGGTAGTTTAAAATTTTTTTCGGTGGTTTAGGGTTACGCAAAGGTTGAAAAAATGAGGAAATTCGTAATAGTGAAAGGTAGTAACTTACATGGGTAGTACTATATGTAGAAAAAATAATATTGTAGTACTATAATTTATTTTCTCATGCGTCTGTTAAAATAATACGATTATTTTTTTAGGTTGATTTCTTAGACGTCTGGTATTATGTCTGACCCTTAATGATAACATGGAGTCCAGACCCCAGGCAATTTTAAACACGAAATTTCTGTCTATAATTTCTCGAATTTTAAATTCTCGATATCATAGGAATTATTGAGTTTTACAAAAAAGTACAGGATACATTTTTTGTAAAGAATTCCATGCAGTACAAAAAAAGGGTTCTTGCAATTTTTTTGATAACAATATTTATATTTTCCCTATCAAACCATTTATTATGCACTTGAAAGTCTCACTTTTTCAGAAGCCCGAATTTCATGTTTTGATGCTCATTATAAGCATCGCTAACTTTTTGTTCAAAACAAACTCCTTGGAATACGTTTTTGCAAATACATGGTACTTCAAATAAATAACATTTGCATGCAATTAACTTTGTTTTGATTCAAATGTATAACGCGCACATGTAGAACGTGTGCCGAAAATCAAAATATAGGAAGAGCCTAAATTTGGGATTTTCTCAATAATTTTTTTCCTCTACAATCTCCGACGGTTGCTTATAACGAAGTCGAACTAACTAATTATCATTGAATATTGTTATCAAAAATTAATAATGTGAAATATCTGCAGTAAAATTTGTTATTTGAATTTAGCTACCAATTAAAACGAGACAATTTAAGATTAATAAATATAAAATCACTGTTATTATTTTTTAATTTACAATAAACAATTACAATCCCGATAAGACTGAAATTTAGTTAAGAACTAGTTTATCATGTACAAACTAAACGTTTTCCGCTGCAGGAAAGGAACTGATGTTTTTCAACTCTCTAAATCGCATTGGTCTGAAATCGAGTTGTTTCAGCTGGCTAAACAGGCATTGAAGTTTCACTGCAGAGGGTATGAAAAGTTATTGAACACTCCAAGCACGAAACGTTAAGTGCATTATATCAATCTTCCCCCAAAATTCGCTTACTACAGCCACCGCAGTAGCACCTTGATTTAAGTCAGAACAAATCAGCCCGTCATCTAAAACTTTCCAATTATTAGTAATCAAAATTACCGAATATATAAAGTAGCACTGCTTCAAAAACTTGAATGGGAAAAAAGAGCGAGTTTAAGAAATTTTTAATAGAACCATTACAAAAATCTTACACTATTAACCTTTCTTTTTTAAGGTACCTGTTTTGCCCCTCTTTTCTTTATATTGTAATACAAAACTAACATTGGCGTTTATGTAAATTTTATATAACTGAATTCTATGACGGGAAACCTCTTCTATTGGAGACGATCTCGCCACCTCTAGGGACTTAAAATTTAGGACACTACTGGAAATACTTAACTCGGTCTCCCAATACCAGAAATTAGATATAAAAGCTGGGTCGCGGAATAAAATTTATTTGGTGCAGTTATCACGAATTCTTTTAGCTAAATTAGCGTTCGTTGTAAATATTTAAAAATTTCAGTCATTAATTTGTAATTTCAATTACGAATAGCTATTACTGACTAAAAAATAATATTCATGCAATTTATTGAAATATAAAATTTCTCATTGTTGTTTTGTACATTTTGACTGATACTCTTATCACAATTTAAACCCTTTAGGTATGCATTTTTAGATTTTTCATACTTTTATTTCGGTGATTTAAATTTCCACAACGGAATTCACTATTATTCCAATTTCGTATCTTTTGGCAATATTCAGGATTTAAAAATCTATTATTTCGATATTTTATAATAAAAACATTTATTCTCAATATCGCTATTCATATAACAGTTATATATCATTTATACTTCCAATATATGAAGTCTTCTTCCTCTTGTTCAATTTTATTTTAACTCTCATTCGCTATTTATTTTTAATATTTTATAGCGAATATTATTTTCACAACTCATAACCATCATATATTGAACTGCAGTTCAAAATACCACTAAAATTATTCCCCTTTTCACCCATGCATTCAACTTTTAATGAGCGAAAGATTCAAAGCTTGATTTAAACCACGATGATACCTACACTGCAATAAACGCGGTGTTAAAATTAACTTATTTTAACACCGGTGTTAAAAGGATGTACATGTAGAGTAAATCATCCGATACCATTCGACTTTTAACACTTGAAAAATATAACTAATATTTTATTTAACACCGGGAAAAAATTTAACACCGTTTTCGGGGTTAAATTAAACACCGGTAACCTTAACACCAGGATAGTGTAGACTTACACCTTTTTTTAGTGTATACACTAAAGAAAGTTCGAGCGAAACTAGTGAGTCAAAGTAGTGTTTGAATTTTTCCGTTTATTGAATTCTCCTACTAGTTATAAAAATTAATTATTTTAATTAGTAATAACATAACCAATTCATAAATTAATAAATATTACTTATTTGATGAAGGAAAGTAATTAAATGACTTGATTATTTTCGACTCATGTTTTTATAAAAAAATGTGGCAACAGCGCGCTCTAACTTCTTAAACATCGATATTCAAATTAGAGCGGGAAAAATTTGATTGTAATCTCGTTTCTCTTTTTAAGGTATTTCTATCTTTGTTTTTTCTCTCAGCTGCTTCCATGACGTTGCCAAACCCTCAATAATATGTATCTCTATCGATGAACGAGATTAAAAAATAAAGTTTAACTTCAATTATTCAAATTACTACAACGGTAACACTATATTGTTAAAATGGTATCATATTCTACAAATATTCAAGTTTATGATCTATGGCTTTTTATTTCTTAAGCTTGGGAGGTTAGTAATGAAAAAAATAGAGTAAGTCATAACGGAAGCTTGTCAACTATAAAAATATGTTTATCATAATTTTGAAAGTGTCATTTTTGAAATTTTTTTTCTAAGAAACTAGACGGTGAATCGTTTTCAAATTTTGAGAATACTCCGATAAAGTACTCATTTATATATATACTGTTTCAAATCTTAAAGTCGGAAAATCCTTTTTGTATTAGATTCGCTCGAACTTCCTTAATACTTTTCAATGTCACAAATTAATTTTATACAAAAAATTTCACTGAATGACACCTTAGCATACAAATAGCCTTAAACTTTTTATTTTCAACCAACGTCAGCACTTTTATTGCATTGAATTTTTTATTTGATTAAATTTTTAATGAGAATCGATACAGTCTAAAACGTACGCTATTTTAGTACTTGATTATTATCGAGTATCGAAATATTTAAACATAGCCATCGTCATCACCAACATCACTGAGAATTGTCCGAGGTCATTAAAGCATGAAATGTCACAAATACCAGATCAATAATAATAATAATAATAATAGCAACAGCAACAACAATGATAATGGCGAATAGTGTTAGTGGTGTTGGTGATGCCAATGATAATGATAATGATAATGGCGATAGTAATGGTCTGATGGTGAATATAGTGGTAGCATTGACAGACGATTGCACAGTACATGAACCCATCTAAGCATCATCTACTGCCTTGATAATCGTCAAATGTTAAGGCCGGTGAACGACGATTGTGACGGTTAGAGTTCGCAATAGTACATTCTGTATATATTGAGCCATACCAGTACCAAATGTAGTTCTAAATGCTATATTACTACACTGTATAGACAGATAGTGTGTATGTGAGTGTGTATGTGTGTAGAATGGAGAATGAATCAAATGCAATATCGAGACGTGCTTTGTCAATTACCGACATTCATGCCCAATTAAGTTACCGCTGAGTCGGCTGCTTGAATCATCTGATGGTTTGCTTCAGTTACGAATTCATGCTAGCTCGATAGCTTACTTGCAGCATAGATTACTATGTACTCTAGTTCACTTGTACCAGCTCAAGTCTCAAGACTGTCGAGTTCTTAATTAATGACAATGACAAGTTCATCTGATACTTTGGTGTTTATTAAGACTCAACTTATTCAAACTAAAAATAGCCTATCATTATTAATTAATATTATAATATTAAGGAGCCATTAAATTTCAAAGAAACTTGAAAAAGCTTTTAATGCATTGCCGCGAGTTGAGTATTCTTAATGAGCTCGTCAAATAATTTAAGTTTAAATTTTTAAGGTTCTTCCTTTTGAGCGGAAAGATAAAATAAAGAGACATCTTTATTGTTATTTATTTTTACTGGAAATAAAGTATTTGGTTTCGATAGCAAGAGATAGTGATGACATGGAAGACAGGATTCACGTTTCGATAAGAGTTAACGCTCACTTGTTGACCCGTTTGGATACTCGTAACTTATCACGATCCCGGGACTTATGTTGGACAAATTTATCTTAGGATCTGGCTGAGAGAGGCTGTTCTGCTATTGGGAATATGTTCGTTGGGGTGGCAGAGGTTGTTTTTGTTTATGTTGTTGTAGTTGTTGTGGTATACGCCCCTGTGTATACTATAACAAATATCGAGTAGTCGGAGTTACTATCAACTATCGACTGTGAAGTGGTAGTGGTAGTAGTAGTAGTAGTAGTAGTAGTAGTAGTAACAGAACCAGTACCAGCCATCGCGTATTATACTATTCCACTGAGAGTTATCGAGCTCTAAGGACTTGACCCGGTCATTTTTTACGAGTAACTGCATTCGTAAATTACTATCAACACGTGAATCATTTTTAATGGTCTGTCTTTTAAGCTAAATTATTTACTGGATAAATTTTTAGCTTTAGTTTTCACGATATTAATACCGGTATAATATTTTTTAAATTCGTTGTGGAAATTGACAACTTAAAAAAAAAAAAAAAAAAAAAAGAAGAGACGGTTATTGACTTTAGTTAGATTTTCGGAAATCGAGTTTTTAATGTTTTGAGGTCGCAAAACTATATGTTGAAAAAGAAGTTTTGTTTTTTGTTTAATTTTTAAAACACAACTATCAGTTTAGTTGGTTACTAGACTAATATAAATACTTAGAGGGTTACATTAAACACATACTACTCTGACAGGAACCGAATCAAGCCAGAAACTAATTTACCGAGGAAACCTAATGAGTTTCTTCCCCAAGGCAGAAACAGATCAGTTTCAGCCCGATAACTCGCATTGAAACTTAACTTTCAATGCAGGTAGTACGAAAAAAATAATCGTTGAGGTAATTATTAATATCATCAGTTTGAACAAACTTCAATTGATTCAGTTTGTATTATAATTAGAAGTGCACAGAAAACAAAACAGTAACCATTGCTGCGCATAACAGTAATTCAGCCAATAAGCGTGTTTGGGCGAAAGATTAAGTATAGTAAAAGCATATTTTACGATAGTTATATTTATTCGATTGACTGGATTACTGTTCTGCGCAGTAATGGTTACTGTTCTTTTTTCTCCGTGTGTGCGAATCGAATAATTTGAATTTCCAAATCTGATAAATTCAAAATATTCGAAAATTTTTGAATTGGTTGTAACTTTTTGATCTATTCATATATTTTCGAATTGGTCGATTCAAATCCGAAAATTTTGATCAGCTTTTAAATGTTTAATTAATCAAAAGTAATTATCTCGTAGATTAGTGTCTGAGTTTTATTTATCTTCCACAAAAAATTATTTAAAAAAACATCACAATTTAAATTTGTTCAAATGAAAATTTTTGGATTATTTATAAGTTTACAAATTATTCAAAAACTTGTGAATACTCTCTAAACATGAATAAGTGAAAAAAAGTGAATATTTATGTTTAGAGAGTACATCATTAAAAAAGTTTCGGATAATTAGAAAATTTACGAATACTAAAAAAAATCGGATCTCGAATCGAATAGTCCGATTTGATTCGATACGAATAATTCATAAATCCGAGCTATTCGCACACCCCTATTCATAATTTTCCCAATAATTAAATTATTTAACTCAATAACTTTTTGTTTTCATTGAAAATTATATGACGTTAAAATAATTAAATCACTTAATTGATTCAAATAATGATAAATTGGCTAATCTCTTAATTATATTGGTTGAACCACAGAAATTTCGTTAATTGAATCTCGAAAAAGGTTTCAATTAAAGACAGTTCAGTTGTCACAACTACGCCGGTCATTGAAAGAAATCCTACTTCTAAAGGCGGCGTGGCTTTCAGAGAAGCTATTCGTTTTATTCCCTATATCCAAATACCAGCCATCTTTCAGCCAATGACGGGTTTGTTCCTAGTGCTAACTTTTTCTCTTAGTACGATAAAAGTCAATTTTTTTACACATATAAATTCACTGATGAATGTCGGAAACTTCTAAGCTATTAACGTTACAAAAAAATAAAACTTCAATGACAATTTTAGTTGGAATTGAATTCTCTACAAAAAAAGTTCACATACAAGACAAAAGTTGATAATGACATTGCTGAACAGCGGTAGCATTAGTTACAAAGTTTGATTGTTTTTTTTTCTTTAACAAAACCAGAATTAGAATCGATATTTTTTGCAATCACTAAAAAAGGATCAATGCAAATATTTTACTACTATTGAACCAAATTGTTTTTCAATTAAAGTAGAGTTTTTTTTTGCATCTATCATATATTTATAACAATAAAAAATGAATATAAAAAAATATGAATGGAACGTTACAGTTTCATTCAATTTTTATTTTTTTACATTTTCATCCGAAAACTTTGCCGCAATCTAATTGTAGCATTGAAATAAATAATTCATTTTTTCATTCCGAGGATGCTAATGACCTATATTATTATTATTATTATTATTATTATTATTTTCAAAAATTACGAAAAGTAACATGACAATAACAGTAACGACAACAAAATGCTATTTAGCTATAACAAGTTTTTGAAATTTAAAAAAAATTTTTCTGTTTAACTAAAAAAGTAATAATATCTAAAAAGTAAAAGAGGTAAAGCAAATGTCAAAATATTCGATATATGTCTGTATATGTATATATAATGCCTGTACCTATGTATATATAATCTGGCTTAAAAAAGAATAAAGTAATTTCACCGAGACTTGATATTGAATTTTCATCCAACTATCAGGCATAACGAAGTGGACATCGTCAGCAGACACGGAAAAGCAAAATTCAATTGGTAATCAACTCACCTGAGCTCCAACAAGTCCGGCGCGCAATCTCGGAATATCCGTGTGACTCCAATCTGACCTGGCCCATGGGTCAACTCTCCCCAGGTCACTACTGAGATTCACCTCGCCCAGTTGATTGTGCACAAATTTTCTCACATTCCAGGGCAAGTCATTGTGCCTTGATCACCATAAAAATTATACAAACATAATAACCATAAATTAACGGACAAATTTATTTAAACATCAAAGTTTCATTGAAACGTTACTACTGCCATTAATAAACTACAGTTAGAAATTTTGTGTCTTTGTGTTAAAAAATTATTTGGTTAAATTTTTTGTGTTGATTTTCAACACAGAAATCTGTTAATTCAACACAAACCGTTTGTGTTATTTTACTTTAACAGAATTTTTATGTTAAATGATTAGAAATTATGGAATGTAAGACATTTCTTGTGTTATTTGAAAATTAATACAAAATTTGTATTGTTTAGCTAAACATTCCCGCGTTTCTTCATTACTATAACCAAGCAAAGCATTGTAGCAGCATTGTCTGCAAGAAAACTTGGATTGTAATTGAGTTACAATTAAATATAACCATAGATAACTTGAATATTTTTATGATCAGGTTCAATGATTTTTTTATTCTCATTTTACGGGAGGATAATTCATAGCTGCGTTTTTTAGAAAAATCAATGAAAATCGAACAAATTGTTTGCTAAATTGACATAAGTTGTACTAAGGTTAGATCAGTATACTTGAGTTGGTTAGGTTATGTGCTCATATTCATTAGTTAATTTTAACACGAAGCCTATTAAATTTACACAAATTTTCTGTCAAAATAACAGATTTTATGTGTTCAATTATTTAACATAAAATTTGTGTTAAAGATCAATACAAACGCAATGTGTTGAATTAACACAAAAATTGTGTAGACCAATTGCAACACACGATTTGTGTTGAATTTAACACCAAATTTCTAACTGTGTAATTACTTAACTGGAATGGCAAAGTAGTTAACGGTATTTAAAAATAAATCAATTAAATGAATTGATTGAGTATAAAATAGCTGAAAATTGAATAGAATAGAATAGAATAAAATAGCTTACCCATCAATCAGAGGCACTTCAGTGAGGATTCTTCGAATAACATCGAGCCTCTGTTCGTGATTAGCAGGGGCAGTTTGTAGTATAAATGGGAGACAAAGTCCGCCCAGTAATAGAGCACTTATCAATAGTAATATCGGTGCGAGGATTCGACATCTCCGTCGTGGACCTTGGTCCCTCTGGTCCTTACTACTCCCAGAGCTTGGTGACTCCTCGCAGGTTGGCGGTAAACGTACAGTCCCGTTACAAGGCGCAACGTCTGGCAGTTCTGTTAGGCACGTTGTCTGTAATACACCAATAATAATGGCTATCAACGTTAGATATAGTCCGGCAGTCAATAATAATAGTCAATAGTAGTCAATAATAGTTGTAGTTATATAGAGTACAATCGATAAACTGATGAATAGCTTGATAATAATACGATCATTCGGAACTACGAACAAAAGCCCAACGGGATAGACGCGAGTTTAAAGGGGTAGAATGGCTAGTAGTGGTTGTTGTACTAGTATACTGGGTTGAATTGAATGTGGCGGTGGTAGTACTGGGTTTGCCAGACGTGTTAACTTGTTATACAGCTCATCGTGTAATAGTAAATAGAGCATAATAAAGTGACAATTGAACTGGTGATTTTAGATTAAATCTTAGATATAGTTGTTGTTAAGGCTAACGTTCAATGAGAAACACCTTGCAATATGGTTGACTAGATGGAGGAGAACTTTGCTAGCTGATTAGTGTACGGAAGACTAATTCAACTAATCTTGATACAAAGCTAAGAGATCTAGTGTTGGGTAGTGGTGAAGCTACAGAAGGTAAAGAAGGTGAATGAGGTAGAACTAGGGGACTTGAGAAACTGGTACTTCTGAGGGCTTTGTTTCTTCTGTCACTCTTGTTCAACTAGTCAGTTGTTACTGCTGCTGCTGCTGCTATTGGTTTTATACGAGACCCAGCGATTTAATTAGTAAGTTGGAGAATATTGTGTACGAGATTGGTAATAAGATGAAAGCATTAATCTTAACGGAATTATAGGAGCCGTGTTTTTGAGATTGTTTCTTGCCAGTGGAAATTTATTACCGACATTGATTTTATTGTTTAGGGTTTAGTTTTTTTTATTGATTGAAAAGGTGAGTGCTGTTTGATAACGGTCATGGAGCTTAATTAAAGGAAATGTTGAAACATTTTTTTTCATGTCTCATGTTCGGGTTTTTTATAAAAAAAAAAAGTTGCAATTTATCATAAATTTTATTTTGTTATGAATCGCAATAAATGATGTAAATAATATTATGGGCTTTTGTATTTTATGTATCAAAGAGAATGCCTGTATTTATTCAACACAAAAGAGAATTGTTTTTTTTTTTTTAATACAAAGAAGATTTTAATATTCATACTGTAGAAACTTCAATTAAAATAAATATACAAATAACTATATACGTTGAGGTAAATTGCCCGTTTTGACATTCGATTGAATTTCATTTTATATTCAACGATATATCTAAATTCTGAATTATAAATATTTTTAATTATTTAAAAAATTGTAATTTCGATATCGTGTCAAAAGTATCACAAGGGTGTACACAAAAAATAACGTTGGTTCATATCCATTTCAATAATAATTATTGAATTTAATCACAGTTACAAGAATATAATTAGTTGTCACTAATTGATCATCATACAACGTTTCGTTGGTTTCCCAACTTTTTCAAGTACTTAATCAATAAAACATCAACTGTTTAGTAAATAATTATAAATTGAAACAATATGATAACAGTTTTCCTTTCTTATATATAACTATCATTCAAAATATACTAATATATATACAAATATTTTGTCGCTCATCAATATAGGGGACGAGTACCATTTTTGGTCACTTTAGGGCCAATTTTTGATACTTCAAAAATTTAGATGAAATAATTGGTCAAATATGCAATGACATGATTAATGTCTTAAGTATGTTCGAAGATACTATTTATCACACTTTTGAATCAAAAGTTTGATTATACTTTTTCAAAAATTAAAATAAAGTATTCAGTATCCAAAAATGGAGTAGTGGCCACAAATGGTACTTCTACCCTACTTTTCGTCGAAAAGTATCAAAATCGATATTTACGAATTTTAAATTATTTTTTAGACGTCCTTATGATTTTCAAAATGGGTACTGGGAACCATAGTGACAAGGGCCTGAACCAAAAATTTTTAATGAAATTTTTTTGGTTTTTACATTGTTATACTTCTAGATGAAATGTACATCAATTAGTATGATTTTTCAATAATACTTTTTGCTAAAATACACCCTCATAGAATCTAAAAATTACAGAAAAAATCGTTTTCTATTTCAATACAATCTTCAATATAAAACGGGCCTGGTCTTCTTTTTGATACTTAGAAAAATGAACGGAACTATCATTGTTGCACTCGGAAAGTAAATGAAATTTCAAAACAGTTGTTCTCGGAGACAAAATAGAATTTCTGACAATACGAAATTTTCTAATCTCAGTTAACGTTCTAGAAAACGCTGGACTCTATTTTAGGTTTCCAATATTCGTTTTTGAATTAAAGGGGATTGAAATTCGGTTACTGTTGTGCTTTAAAATTGAGTCTTCTATAGATGACATTTCAACGTCTACAAAAAGGTTTCTGACTTTAAGTTAGCATCAAAAAGTGTCTATGTTTGAACGAAATATTTGTTAGATGAATTTTGAATTTTCGTTGTTATCAATATATCTTATTAAATTATGATCTAGTTCACTTTTGAAATTAATCACCAAAACAGTTTTTATAGAAAACAAGAAAAAGAAAGCATTTGAAGAAATTTTTTTTTGTAATTCGAACTAAACTATTAGCTCTCAAAATTTAATCAGATCTGAATCTTGATGAACCTTTGCGATTACCATGAGACGCATACAAATTAGTTCATTAGTTCCAGAGATATCTTACGTCGAAAATGACGTTTTATTAAATTTTATTTAATGATATCTTCTGAACAAACCAACAAATTTGATTGGTTTTTGCTGTAATTGAAAGAGTTTATCAAAGTAAAGATCTTATTTAATTCAAATCGATTAGATGAGAAGTTAACAAAACAATCGGTCTCAGAATGAAATAAGATCCAAGTGATGATAAACTATTTCAACTGCAGAAGGAAAAGTTTAAAACGATAATTCCTTGTAAGATATCTCACTACAAAAAATAACTTTCTATATATTATTGGAAATATTCTTGTAATTATTATTATTCGTAAACTAATTGAATAATTAACATCAGATGCAGTATTACTTTGTCAAAAGTCGTTTTTACTATTTTATAATTTTAAGCATCGACTTTTTACACGCAGAGAAGTTTTTAGTAAAATTTAGTCAAAAAGTTTAGTACTGTCAGGACATTTGATAAACATCAAACTTTTTGCCACATTATAAAATATCAAAACCAAGTTTTAAACAGACTTCGACATACTAAGGTAATGAAAACCTCAATTTTTTCAGATAAAGTAAAAATCTCCTCTGACCAAGATGAATTTTCTTAAACAAAGACAAATTCTCTTTGTTCAAGAAAATTTTAACTTGATTCCCGAAAACGTTTGTTTTCCAAAATATTTCCTTAATTCGATAACTTGTTTCCGTGCAGAGTCAGCCCTTTTTTCACGTTTTTTGTAAAATTTGCCGCGTGTATTAGTGAAAATCATTTAAAATGAATGCATCGCATAACCTTGCTTTGTGTTTAATGTGTCCAATACTTTGTATCAAAGGCAAAAATTTATGTAACAATAGCTATTGATATTTATTCCTGTTAGAATATAGTTTTTACTTACATCTATCTATTAAGTATTAATAATTTTTTTTATGCAATAAATGATTATGTTTCATTGAATTTTCCAATAGAACATCATTTGCAGTAATGTCTATATTTATTCTAAAACAATGTTATAGATTTGAGAGATACAATTGATTGGTGCGGATGCTTGTCAATAATTAGTACGATAGCAAATTAAGCGAGTCAATAATTAGTACATTGACGCTAATTTTTGAAGCATCTGTATTATAAGTTTCAACAAAATGTAGTGTTAAAAAAATAGTATTATTCCACAATCCGAAAAACCAACAAACAAGAAATGTAAACATTTTTTTCCATTAAAAGTTGTTTATAAAACTATAAATAATATAGCAAGTAAACTTAGTTGTTGCAATTTCAACAATAAGTACACTCGCTTTAAAAAAATTGTTTCTTGTATAACTTGGTTGTAAATTATAAATTTATTCAGTAAGTATATTTTATATATAATGCTATATTGATGAATTATTTGAGTAATAAATGTTGATATACATTGTCAATAAGTTTAAAGAAATTGTTTTTCCAAGACGACGACAACAATTGACTTTATACAAACGATACTTGTTCTCAAAAGTATCGTCTTTTGCTGAGTTTTTTTAACTAAATAAAACAAGAACAAAGTAGTAGAAAAGTCGATAATACAAGACTATATAACAGATATATCATGTATATATGAACAGTAAAAATAAAATTATAGTAAAAAAATAAATACCAACAAAATAAAATAAAATAAAATTTGAAATACACAAAGTGGATACCACATTTCAAAGTGTAAAAAGGCTATAGCCTTATCGCTTGCATCACTTTGATCTATCAAGTGGTGTACAGTATCCTCACTAGTTTCTATTTCAATGCTATTTCAAGAGTATGGAGATCTCGTTGCATTTTTTTGCTACTTTTATTCGTTCATATATACATAGATCAGTGTAGACATATGACTATACAAGTTGTAGGAATTGGAATGTGTGGTGTGTTTTATATATTGTATAGAGAGTCTGTCGGATTTCATTACCAACAATGGAGACAGCAGCTTGCCGCAGCTCAAGTAACTCGAGTTTCTCGATATGACTCTTATTATTTTTTTTTTTTCCTTTTATTTATTTTTGTTCCTTTCTATTATCCGCTTTACAGTTTTATTTGTTCATTCAGCTAAGATATTTTTCTTTTTTATTTCGCTTTTGCTCCACTGATATTTTTTATTCCTGCAATCTGCTTTAAGTATTTGCAGATTTTATCCTCAAATTTAACTAATCATTTGTCGTTAATTGATTTATCGAATTCATTTTTTCAGCAAATTTAAGTTAATTATATGAGGGTTAAAAAAAATTGTCGAGTATCGAATACAAATTGAAGTTAAAATTCTATAAAAAAAAAAAAAAAAAAACAGTACATAACAGTAATTAACGAGACAGACAGTAACGAGACGTGTGTCTGATTTTTCTCAATTTACGAGATCGAGACGAGAGTTTAAAATTCTCGCCTCGTCTCGCCTGTATGAAGCCCTAAATCAGTAACTAAGCCATCTATCTATAGAAGTTAGAAAAATAGGGTCAATTAATCATTACTTTCTCAAATTAACCTTATAAATAATTTTTAATGAAAAATAATACAATTTGTTTATTGCCGTGAGATGGACGATTAAATGTAAAAAGGTTCACCTTAAGTTTACAAAATAAATTGTATAGCTTTGAATAAGTTTGAATTGGCGTACTTTAGTTACTTTGATCCCTACACAACTCAACACCATGTAAGTAGATGCAGAGATATACGTTACTATCTGTCTCTGTTTGTTGCCGGGCTAGTACTGTGAATTTCACCAACGTGTTTCGGCTTCATTCGTACTAGTAAAATTGGTCTAAGGCAGGATACATCAACATCGGTCTAGCTGATGGATCCGTTAATGTACTCGGGATGGAACCATTTATTTCACAGTATTCATGGTACTTTAAAACTTTTTTTTTATATCACCTGCATTGAAACTCGGTTTCAATGCCCGCTTTGCCAGTCAAAATATGCCAATTTCGAACCAATGTGATTGAGCAGGCAGAAACTAATTAGTTTCTGCTCTAGGGAAGAAACTCATTAGTTTCTGCTCTTGAAATTAGTTTCTAGCTTGATTTCGTCTTTGGCCGAATTGAATGTGTTTATTGTAAGTGTCTAAATATTTGTATTTATGTCATTGTAATAACCCACTAAACTAGTAATGGGTTGGATCATTTCAAAAATTATATTTTTCTAATAGTCAGAAATTAGCATCTGTTGGCTGGTTTCAGATATTAAGACTCCCAGTATCAATGCAGGTAATGTGAAAAATCTAGTGCGTGACATGGGATATGAAACACGATTTTAGACTTCGGGTCATGTCAGTCCTCACATTCGACTCGGGCAGTCGATTTCACCCTCATCTGAAATCATCTTGTTTTATCCTTTGCCACACAATATACTGTTAAGCCTGGTGGTTGACTTACAAATCAATTTATTTATAGGTCAATATTCTGTCACATTTAGCATATCGAGGGTTCTCCGACGCAACCTTGTATTTTTTCTGAAATACGAGGTTTGAACAGAGCACCCATGATATTGAACAATAAAAGCTTTGAAATTAAAAAAACCTTGAATAAGATTTTGAAAAAAATTTTACACACAAAATAAAATTTTTATATTAAATCACCTGCTACGCATTTGCTGGAGAAATTTATCCAAAAGCGAAGCATACAAAATTGGATCATTGCTATGTATTCAAAAATAGGTGAAGCAATGCACCGAAATAATTGCCATAATATTTTTTCACAATGTAATTGTATGGTACTTAAATAATGTTTTGTAAAGGATAAGAATTTGAATAAAAAATTTCTAAAGGTATAGATTTTATAGCACTAAGATCCGAGCGAGGGTGAAAGTTAATAGTCTGTAAAAATAAATTGCTTAAAAAAGATTAGCGAAATGTTCGTTATGGGTAGTTGGCAAATTTGAGACAATTTTCTGTTTAAATCTAAATTATTCTCAACCATTTTTATATATTTTAGATAATCAAAGTCATTAAAAGTACCCTTGTAAACAGAAGTTTAAATGACATTAATAGTATATGAAGGTAATCAAATTGTATGTTAACTATTAGAGAGGTTTCTTTAAACTTTCTTAAAGGCTCTTTTATACTCATTTATTTGAAGATCATCAGTCGTTTATAACCAACTTTATACGGACATTGTGATTTTTATGTGAACAAACTCCATACTACTTAAACTTTGTTAAACTTCTGTTAACAAGGTACGTTTTATTTTATCTTCATGAATATTTGCGGTACTTTTTTTTTAAATCTTCCATTTTGTTACAAACAAGTTCAAATCAAAGTTTCAACTTGTTTCTATTTAGATATCCACTAAAACTTTGATTCTTTGATAATTTATTACAGTAAAAATGTTAATTATATCAGACATTAATCGATTTTTTGTTTTTTTGTGATAAATATATATAAAAACTACACAGTTTCTGTACTTCTCACAAACGTTCTTTAAAATTCTCTTCCATATATTCGATGAAAATATTTTCAACAGATTATACAATCAATTTTTTCATATTTTAAATAAACGTAGTATTAATTGAAGTCTTATACAATGTATAGTCGACAACTAAAAATATTATGTATGACACGGTGGATAATATAGATATCTAGTCACTCATATTGTGACATTAGTCGTACAAAAAATGTTAATTTTTAGTTGCATGTACTATAGCTCGCGTGCGAAAAATAGTGAAGTAACTCGGGGTGTCCTCTTGTGACGAAATTTGTCATCATTTTTCAAGCGCTTTTTTCCTACGTGCGGTCGGTAACCTGCCGCCTATAGATATTCATTGGCGTATTTCTCGAGTATTTCTCACAATCCCTGATAACACGAGTTGATCGTGAAAAAGTTGGTCATTCATTAATTTCCGACCAACTTGACGACAAGTTATCGACAACTTCAGCTTTTGCGACTTTTGGCTACAAGTTACCGCCAACTTTCTCAGAAAATTGGCGCCAGTATGGAGCCGCAACTGGAATGCAAGTTTCTGAGAAAATTGAAAGGAAACTTACCGTCAACTTATGATTGCCAACTTTTGCCACCAACTTTCTCAGAAAGTGACAGTCAACTTTTTGGATTTACAATTTGTGCCACCAACTTTCTCAGAAAATGTCTATCAACTATTGGAAGTACCAACTGTTGGCGGCCAACTTGGTGTCCAGTTGCGGCTGCAAGTTTCTCGTCAGTTTCTTACCAACTTGGCTATCAGGGATACTAATGAAAACTTCGAGTACAATTCCATATAAGACGCTCGTTGTGTCGGTAACGTCGCTGTGACTCAGTAGCCAATCGTCACTCGCGTCTTTTACATTATCACACTTGATATGTAAACTACTATTTCACTATTTTCGCATATTAAAATAAAAAATAAAATTTTTATTATTTTTTATAAAAAAAATTTTTCTCACTCTTACTGACAATTTTTTAATAATTGGATAGTATATGGAGTATAAAATAATTATCCAGTGATTAAAAAGAAGTAGAAGTAATGAAAAAAAATTTGCGTAATTGAAATGTTTTTTTTTTTTATTTTACAGGGCCCCTATTCTACTCTCATTCTATTTCTCTATGAAATAACTGAATATACTGAACTGAAATATAGCAACATAGTCAATATTTCAGAAAGAAATATGTTTTGAAAAAGCATTTATAAGATAAAAATAACCTCTGAAAGAGATTATAAGTAATATACCATAACTTTAAAAGTTTTAAATAGTTTCTATAGATTTTCTGTATGAATAGAACTATTTTGCAGTCATTATCATGATTTACTTGATATAGGAGTAAAATTCTAGCTTCCGCAAATTTAATTTATCATTGATTAATTTCATGCTCTATAGATTTATCCGATTCTATTAATGATTAATTAGCTACTTTTCGTTATATTGAGAGTTATTATTAAAGAATTAAATTATTTGCTGAGTAATAGATAGTTCATTAGTGAGATAAATAAGTCATAAAAAAAGTTATCAATTGACAATTTGAGCCTTCGTAAAAAAAAGTGTTTTAATGTTCTTGTCTATTCTTGAAAGTATTATAATGGTAAAAGCTTTTTCATTAAAATTTCAATTTTTTTTTTTACAATATCTATATTGATATTTTATTAATTTTTCCAATCTTTCCATTTGAAATAATTCTGGAAAAGCTTCTACGTTCATTAGTTATTGTAAAATTTTGTAATCATCAATGCTAAAACATGTCGACACATTTCACTTCACTGTTATCAGAATAAAATTTATTAAAAAAAAAAAAACTTTAGAATATATAAAACAAATAAAAACTCTAACCAGATTTTAAAAACTGTATGTGTAAAAAAAAGTTGGCAATGCAATATTTTAAAAGGGTTTTAATGAACGAATCCTCTTGAATAAAAATAAATGGCAACAAACAATCAATTTTAATACAATACGAGCGTATTTTTGTTGGTATCCATAGTAATAAATAAAAAAAGTGTAATAAATAAAAAGGATTTGTAAATAATAAAAAATAAAAAGTAATGAATTACCAAGTGTAAACTGTCGTACAGTAATTTTTCGAGTGAATAAAGTTTCGTAGGTTTTAATATCAGTCCACCCACAATTCAAATGCCCCAATGTACCAGAGAGTGTACAATCGTAGCGAGAGTAGTATAGAGGAAACATTGGATCAATGTTTGGTTAAAATATACGAGCTCGAATTTCGTATAGTTTACTGTACTGTGTTGGTGCAGTACCGGTGCTGGTAGCAGCAGCATCAACAGTTGCAGCAGCAGCAGTACCGTAACAGTGACAAACATTCGACACCGAGGCCGAAGCATTGGATTTTGCTTTACGAGGAGGCATCGCGTACTAACTGACGCGCAAAATTGCTATATCGTGGATGACGTCCTGCATGTTTGTATACACATATATATGTATATACATGTAGCGGTCAAACGTGTAGCAATGAAATTGCTGCAGAGCGTAAGGGAACGTTGTGATAAATCATGCGGTCGTTTGTTCAACGACCTAGTCTGATCTGGATATTTTTGCTGCTGCTACTCTTGTATCTGCGGCTCTTTACAACTGATATGGGTGCCAGGTTTTTTCTTTCACTCTTTCTCTTTCTCTCTCTGACCAATTTTTTTTTTTTTTTTTTTTTTTTTTTTTTTTGGTACAATGAGAAAAACTATGTTGCGCCAATGACTGGACGTGAGATAGACTCTCAATGGATACAGCTAATGGCAATGGAAATAGCAGATGTTCTGTTGTTCTACTACTCTAGTATACTACTCAGGCCGAGGTAGGTTACGACATAACTGTTAGGATAAAAAAAAAAAAAAAAGTAAATAAATAAAAAAAAAAAAAAAAAAAAAAAAAAAAAAAAAAAAAGATGCGAAAAGTAAATCGATTCTAGTGAATCGCATGTCAAGTGATTGGTATATAGAAATTGAACATGGTTATTTCAACTGTTCGTTTCCGATCTGTTACGTTGGTTGAATGTAAAGAAGGATATAATGTCAAATGAAAATATATAAGATGTGAAATAGAGTAAAATATAAGAAAAAAAATAGAGGATAGGCACTCGAAGCGTGAAATAATCTTATCCTTACGACCATATTCACCTCATATTATTTATATTTGTATATATATGTATATAGATATGTAGTTATAAAAAAATATGCATGTGTAAGTAGTTTTATATATTTTCAAATATATGTGGGTGGGATGCAACAAAGTTTCTTGAAAGGGTGGAAAAGGGGGGGGGGTAGGTTGAGACTAGAACAAAGACGTAAGATAGGAAGTAGGGACAAATGGAAGAAGCATAAGATTTTCACGTCACCCTCGGGGTGGATTCGGAATTTCAATTTGTCTCTGCTCCTTGGAAGGGAGTTTGCCTTTAGCTCGAGTCGTCGTGAAGCTTGGCTCATCGAGTCTAGCTGCTTGTAAGGTCTACGTGCGGCTTGCAAGATGCCCTAGATCATCTATGTGCTTCAATTTCCTTTAACGTAAGCTCGCTTTCATTTTTTTTTTTTTTTTTTTTTTTCATTACTATTTTTTGTGGATCTTTTTCTAGTTTCCTTTTTTTCGTTCTCTTGTTCTGTCTGTTGACTTTTGTCATTTACTTTCTTTTATCATAATTTTTGTGTAATGGTTCTCTAATAGTAAAGCTTTTCTTTGCCGACTAAAGAATCTCATTTGAAATTCATATATTAGATAAATAAAAATAATAGCTTTGTTTTATGTTCGTTAAATAATTTATGCTGTATTTGTAATCAATTTGCGATATTCATTATTTAGGATACGGTATATTGCATGAGACGTTTATCAGGTCACTTGCATGTCTAAGAATAATTTTTTATAAGGATTTATGAACTTCAGAAATATTTAATCGATAAAGATCAAATTTGGAACGGAAATCAAAGAGGGTTAAGGAGGATATTGTGGGTAATATGGAATACCTTAAAATTTATATTAAAAAACCGGTGTAAGTACTCGAGTAACGATAAAATCGTTACTCACACAACCTTACAACGAACTTCGATTGGTACCACCCTCGTAAAGCTCACACTGATACGTTTCGAGACGGACTTTTGGGAAAGGGTTAAACTTTTGATTTCGGTAACTTCTGAGCCATATTGTACACTTCGAGAAATAATCCAAAATTTTATTCAGATTTTTTGAAAGCCTACATGGAAAAAAATAGTACTGGTTACTGTTTTGCGCAGTAATCGATGACAAGTATAGCAAAAAATACATTTTTATATGACTGATTCATAATAAAAGTAAGTCATTGCTTGACATGTACAATTACTTTTTAAACAGTAACCTGTGCTACACAGTACATGAAACATATAACTGGTCACTGTTAAAATAGTCATCGCTCATAGTTCAAGAGTATGCAAACCTCTAATCACAGCTCTTGTTGCTGTATAGAATACGAGAACTTACTATTTAGTGACAGGAATGGTTACTTAGGTCTCGTAGTTCTCATTAACCTCCAGAACAGTCCTCAGTCCTGTTTTGACATAAACGGTTACTAACTTCATATGTGTCTTTACTATTCGTTACACTACACAGAAAAAAAAATTATCTTGAGTCAAGAAAATATTTTTGAAGACAAACGTTTTCGGGAACCAAGTCAAGATTTTCTTGAACCAAGACAATATGTCTTGGTTAAAAAAAAATTCGTTTTGGTCAGAGAAGATTTCTACTTCATCTAAGAAAGTTTAGGTCTCCAAGAAAATTTTCTTGAATTAAGAATATTTACCTTCAGTTGAGAATTTTTTTTTTCTGCGTACAAACACGATGAGAAGTAAAATATCTAGAGTATAGAGAATCAAAAAGTCCTTTTTTTTTTAACATTAGCACTTTACTCGACCTTCCTCTTCATGAAATTAATTTTTTTTTAAACAGGACATTTTGACGTTGATTAAAATAATATATAACACATAATTAGTGTCATCGGTAACTAATTGATTTTACTAATGAGTAATCATTTAAATAATAATTAACTGATAATTAAATATTAAATTATCAGACTAATGTTAATTACTTTTAATTAATAATTCGAATATTTTCATATTATTAATTGTAAGTACTCATAATTAACGATTAATTAACTACCATAAGTAATAATTTTGAGTATATGGTAAATTAATACCTTAAATACATAATCATTTAATAAAAAATAATTGGATAGTTAATAATTAATAATTCGATGTGTTTTTGCCTATTGAATTAACTAATTTACTTTTTATACATTACGAAGAATATACTAATGTAAAAATGAATATGTATAAGTCGTTGTATAAATTAACTGCGAAAACGCGTGCTCTACTCTCGCATGAAAATTTTTCATTTATTACGTACCCACGTTAAATTATATCCACGGTACATTTAGTAAAATTCTTCATTTATTAAAGATGTTTTTAAAAATAAGAGATTTCAATTTTCATAATTAATAGACTAGGTTAAATTACTTTGATATATTTTTAGAAAAATAAAATTCAAATGTTTGTTTGTAGTCATGTTGGCCTGCTCGCCTATACGGTAACATGATAAAAGTGGTAATTTTGAATAATATAAACTATCTTTATTTTTCATTATGCATAAATTCAGCTGAATTCTATAAATGAGTTTTTATTGAAGACCTTCAATAGAATTCTCTGTTAAAAACATATTTAAAAATAATGAGGACTTTGTAAAAGCACATAGACATTTTTTGTTTCTACATGGAAAAAAATAACTGTTGCTGCAACAGGAATAGGCTCTGTAGCATGAGTTGCTGCTGCAACAGGACTAATGTTGTAAATACGACAGGGTTTTGCTGTTGCAACGACAGTTATTTTTTTTTTTCCATGTAAAAATATGATCAAATCTATTATTATAATGTCGTTGAAATCGTAATTTTTTCCGTTTACATATCGATACTGCTTTTCTGATACCCCTGATTAAAAAACTGAATTCGATAAAATTGAACAGAATTAAATTTTTAATTCTATTTAATTCAGATAAATTTTGTTAATTCGGTACCTAACTTAAAAATGAATTCTGTCTAATTTGGCAGGAAAACCAGAATTTGTCAAAATTAAAACGAATTTAAATAATTCTATTCGGTTTAATTCTGATTAACTCGAAAATAATTCTCCAATTTCTGGTTCTGAATCCGAATTAAAACGAATTTGAAATTTTTAAATTGGTTTTATTCTGTTTAATTCAAATTCAAATTGTCAATTCAGTTGAATTTTGTTTTGCAGAATTCAACAGAATAACAGAATCAAAATTTTGAATTTGGTTGAATTCAGTTGTTTAATCAGGGATGTCGTATCCCACATTTGGGAAATTTTTCAGAAAACGATAAAAACGTTTCACGGTCGGCAAAGAAAAATTATTCGTATTATGTTAACATTGGTATAACCTACAAATTTATTTTCATGTTTTCATAAAATAGACATTTGTAGTGAATAAATTTTTTTGAATTATATACTGTTAAAAGAGTCAAAAATTATGCATTATTATCTCCTTACTCATGTCGTTAATTGCTTTCTTAAAATTAACTTCAAATTAAAAATTTTTAGCGTGACTAAACCTATACGAATATGGGATGACATATTAGAATGCGCGAAAGTATGCGTGCGGGATACGACATATTAGAATATTTATTTAAAAATACTAAGTAAACAATTTGACCTCTAAAATTTTGACATAAGCTGCATAATGTTGCAATGATTCCATTTTTTAAAAAAATTGAAAATGTGTTTTATGGGATATGATATATTAAAATAGCAGTATCGATATAGAATTTTTGAAACGTTTTTGAAATTATTTACCCATCCATTTTTTCTCACAAGTTAATAATACTTAAATAATAATATTAGTTTCACGCATGAGTTGATCCATTCATTTTTTACGTCAATCAGATACGTAAATAAATAATAGTATAAGAACAATAAATTTATCTGTCACATTAAATTTAAGGTTAGCTGTCGTCCATCAATATAGTTGGTTAAAATGTAAGATTTGTGTCTCTCTCTACTATTTATTATTCATATTGCGATTTATTTTAAATGGAAAAAAAGTTTTGTTTAATAAAATATTCAGGACGGACTGGGAAAACGGAGACATTAAAAAAATATGGTATTTTTAATGACTTGAATAGGGTGGATTTCTTACTTTTTACTTGTAATTTTTTAAAGAAAGCAAAAGAAATTTTTCACTGTCGTAAGAAAATCTTGAAAGTGGATGATCCCGCAGGCCAACCCTATAACTTTCCTCTGTTGTCGAGTACATTGAGCTTTACAATATACATATACATTTAACACAACTTAAGAGAAAAAAAAAATGATTTATGTTGAAATTAAGAAAAACTGACATCAGTTGGATTAAAAATTTCGTTGAAGATTATTTTTGCATAAACATTCTAATTTGGATCGCAATCGCAAAAGATCGTTAATGTAACGAGTTTTATTTTTTTTTTTTTTTTTTTTTTTGAAAATAATTGGATTATTAGATAATGTATTATTCGAAAAAAACGAGAAGTTATTTTTAGTAATTACCATGAAACGATATCCTTGGAACAGATCAATTGATTGAAACGATTTACGCGGTAATCAAAGGAACTTAATGAATCATAAACCTGACACGATTTGGATCAATTGGATGCGCGTCGACTAGCCTAATGAAGTTCAAATTTTGATTAAATTTAAATTTTGATTAGCCCTTTTGAATCCCATAGTCCGATTTCAATTGATTCAACTCTCGAATTTTTATGAATTATTTAGTCGCATGTACAAACAATCACCGATTTTTTTAAATTGTTAATTTTTTTTTGCAGAAAATCAAACCCTGAGACTTGAAAAATTTCAAAATTATTATTTTGGTACCAATTACCGATTTTTTCGGTAGCGGCTACCGATTATTTTTTATGGGTATAAATCTATTACTTCAAATCGTTAAAAAATGATTACAGAAATGATGAATGTTGATCTAAAACCACTGTGATGAAAAAATTTTTTTTTTTACTAAAATTTAAGGATTACTTTGCGAGGCGCTCCCCTAATATAATAAGAAATATAAAAAATATAACAATGAAAAAAAGTAATTTTATTCCCACATTATTTCTGACTCCTTCAGCGATAATGGTATTACTATATTAAAATGTCACAGTTTTCGTACTTGGAGATGCTATAATAATAAATACTTGAAATTTATCAATGGTATAAATTCCATATAAAAATATAAAACATTTTATCATTATTGTTATCTAAAGAAACAATATAGCTTCGACTTATTCAATAATATTACTAATACAAATGAAAATTGTTGAAACAACATAAAAATTTGTGTGAAATTTTGTTCTACACACAGTTTCGTGTTAATTTCTAAGAATTTTTTTTACCGTACATGCATGTCCCTGTTTAAGAAATCTAATTTGGAATGATTTGAGATTACGTAACTCTTAATCATTTTGAATCATTCCAAATTGTCTAAATTATTTTTCATCGAGTGTAGATTTTGGAATGAATCATATTAAATCATAATGAATTAAAAAATAACGAAATATTATTTTATGATCTAAAATTATTTGAAATAATTTAAACGCTCGAATCATTTCAAATTAAATTGAATCATTCATGATATGAAACGATATGAAATAATTTAGATTTTTCAAATCATTTCAAATTAGACTTCTTAATCAGGGATTCTAACCTTAAATTACCCTTTGACAAAAAATATCCTAGTAATAAATGAGTTTCAATGATTATTAATAAGTTAAACAAAAAATACCAAGACTTCAATCATCAAAGAGTCAGAGTATGACTTTTAAATGGACAATAATGACTTGAATAATTTATTACTATCTCAAATTTCGATGCAATAAATATAGTCGGGTAAATTATAATTATTGCCGTACATTATGTAGTTGATTATTTTGATCGTTAGTAGTGGCTGGTATATGGCCATGAAGATAGTTATTATCAGCAATCATTGTCAATTAGCATCAAGCTGAATAATTTCAAATTAACTATGCCATATAGTAACCATTAAATGTTTCTGATGACAATCACTACCACTAAATTTTCAACGTGTACTGGTATTCTTATAATAATGATACGCGTCGTAAAAATACTTTTTTTTTCGGTACATTAATCATGAGCATGATAAATGTTATCTAATAAATAACGTTTTCAGATCTTAATGTGACTATTCAAGTGACACAAATTAATAATTGCTCTTGTTAGTATAAAATATATGTTGACTAGTATTTTTTGATCTTCCCCTATTTTGGAAGAAAATTGATTTAGTATATGAGGGAACTTTAGTTTCGATAAAAGAAATTATTACTTAATGATCAATAACAAAAGATTTCGTCATAGGAAACATATTACGAACTATAACAGCACAAATACTCTTAGTATCTTGCTAAGACTTTGATAAATGTTATACATAATATAATATTTAGTTCATTATTAACAAACAATTGATTGGATAATGACAAAATTGTAGAAAGTTCATTTATAAATGAATTGAATATTAGTTTTTGTTAAGAAAAAAAAAGCGAGTAAAAATATTTATTTATTATTTTTTTCAATTTAAGAGGCGTTTAGAATTAATCGGAAATTGGGCATTCTATGCCCGAGGTCATGATACAGCATTTTTGAGGGTTATCATTTTTTTTTTATATATGTTTTAGTAGGTGTTGAAAACAGCTTTTATATAAAATACCAATCCATTTATTATGGGGGAATTTTTCAATATTTAAAGTCCTTAGAATTTCTTATCGCAATATTTTTAGGAAAAATAAATTTTACTTTGAAATTCACTTTGGTAAAAAGACGCACTGAGAGAATAATTTATGAAATATTAATAAAATTTATCAATATTTTGTAAAGGGTTTACTTAAATTGTTTCCAAGTAAACCACTATCAAATATTAATAAACAATTTATTAAGTATTAATAAATATGGACACAAATATCAAAATTAGAAATATTTTTGCAAGTCCCATTTTCTTAATAACTCTTTCATAGCATTTTATTCTATATCTCTAATTATTATTTAAACAAGCATGAAAACAATTTGTTAACTCTGTAACATGTCTGTCAGTCAGTATGTTAGATTAGAAGATACGACATCTAAAATCCATACAAATCTCTCATATCAATAATTAATAAAAGTTTTCCAAATATTAATAAACTCATAGTAATTATTGATCAGCGGCCTATCAAATGTTAATATGAATTTAGTTATATTTAGTCGATGTAAAAATCAATATTTAATATTTTTACATATTAATATTTCATACATATAATTTATCAGATGTTAATAAATCATTTTATCAAATGTTAGTAAAATTTTTTCTCACTGCGTATAAAAGTATAAAAGTGTTTTTGAAATTAGTAACACGTCATGTACGTATGTACAGACACATACATTCGGGCATCATCTTAAAAATAAGTCGGAATAGCTTCTTAGGACCTCAAAATCGACCTGAATTACGGTAAATTACGGTAGTTACCATAATTTACGGAATTCTGAAGAATAATAATAAAAATATAGAGTTTTACCGTAAAACACAGCATTTTACGGCAAAATGTGGTAATTTATGATAAATTGCCGCATTTACGGTGAAATTGCGGCAGTGTACCGTAAATTAGCTGCGATACTGCGCTATTTTACAGCAAAAGTGCGGGATTTTACCATAAAATGATGTACTTCTGGATAAAATACCATATTTTACGGTGATTTGTGGTAATTCTTTCGAATGTCGTAAATTACCGTAAAATACGGTAATTTACCGTGATTCGGATCCACTAGGGCAATAACTTCCCTATTGAAAAAAATTTTCAACTTTTTAGCGGGAAGTTAGAAAATACTTTGATCATAAATACGAATTGACATTAAATTTTTTTTTTTTTCCTAAATAATAATAAATCAATATTCATGCTTTCATAAAGTCAATTTTCTTTTCAATTTTTTTTTTTTTCGATACAAATTTTTCAGTAAATAAATTTATAAAAATGCAAAGAATAAATTACGATATTGATTACACAGGTGATCAATCAGTCACAGCAGATACATAGTAAGTATAGTATGTATATATAATAGAAACAGAGTAGCTAGAGCCGGGGTAGGAATAGAAGCTGCCTATGGGACTAGTCATACTACAGAGAAAATCGACATCATATACAGTAGGTTGGAAGCTGCTTTATCAGTTCGTAGGTTCCCTTGTGAGTTTGTAAGCTCTTGCGAAGCATAACCAGGTGAGTGAGATCGAAAGCATACAGTGGAGAAGCATACTAAGGAGACAGTACTGTGAGTAAGTGACTGACTGAGTGTGTGAGTAAGTGAGTGAGTGAATGATGAGTAAGTGAGTACAAGTGTAAAGATAAAGGCACGTAAATGAGAGTAAGAGTGAGAGAGAAAATATACTAGGCCCGTCAGAGACGAGGGTTAATTGGACAAGGGTGGTAACGGCCGCCAAGGGGGTGAGTTCGCTCTACTTCAAATGCGACCCAGGAGTACTCTCATAAATTGCTATAGTACAACGATTCGCATGATGAACATTCTCCTTGGATCAAGTGTCACACATTTTACTCAACACATGTGTTATCTCTGTTATTTATAATATTTCACGTAAGAAATTTACATTTACGTGCTTCTACTGTTAATTCAAAAATATTTATTTTTAAAACTCTTTAAACATTGTGTTTAATATTTAAAATTTTTTAAATTATTTACTGGTAAAAGTAATTTAATTTATTTATTAACATCGTTTTATTTGTGATTATATTAGTGGATGTTTACGTTAAATTGTAGTAACTGAGATGACACTGTGCGGTGTGTGTACACATAAACATTTGGAATAAGGTACTGTGCTTATAGAGGCGGCAGTAATGTGTCTACATGGTATGCGACATAATGTAATGACATTCACGAGCACTCAAGTGGCAACTGATTCCTTTGATTTTCGTTGTAGCTCCTGGTTTTCCTGTCTCTCCTACACTACTAGTCGTTCTGACTGCTGATGAAAGCCGTGTTCTCTCAGACACAACCAATTTAACAAAATGACCGAGTCATTTTAATAAAAAATCAAATTAACTTTTTATTTTTTGTACTTCAAAGTTATATTAAAAATTTATTTTGTAGAATAACTGAAACTGGGATATTTATCTACTGTAATATTTATTTTTTTACTATCAATTTTTCAAGTTTAAATTGAATATACACTGTGAAATATATATATACATTTTTAAATATTCAATTTTGATTTAATGGTGGGCTAATAGCCAACAGTAATTATTTCGTAAATTCGTGTCTATTTATCTCCGATAAAAATTTGAATTATTCGAAGAAACATCAAAATATTGAGTCGCTCGAAAAAAAAATTTTCGAATAATTTGAAAAGTTATGAACTATTTGAAAATTTACAAATAATGTCAAAAATTGGAATTGCTTGATTCGTAGTTATTTTTAAAAACACTTTCTTGAATTTTGATTAAAAAAAAGTGACTATGATAAAGTTGAATTAAACCTCTTAATGGTAACAAAAAATCTTATAGCAGAGTAGAATAAAAGCTTTGAAAATCACCCAAGAAAACCATAAAACATTATTTTTCTCAATGGCGCACAATAGCGATAAAATGAAAAAAATAAGTAGTTTGACCTCAACTATTAAAAGACCGTGATATAAAAAATAATCCATCTTTTATCGTTAAATCTATTAGTACATCATCAATAAATATCATAAAAAAGGTCAGAGGGTCAGTAAAATAAGTATAATAGTAGCAGTAGAGTAAAGCATAAGAGCAGCTTTAGCACGTGAATGACATTCCGTAGGGGTTGAAAGTGGTTAATGATAAAGTTCGATAGATATTTAGTATCTGATACACTCTTATATGCTTCCCACACACTTTGTTTACTATGTTGACGTATAAAATACAAGTATTATCGAAAACTCATCATCGGCTCATTTTCCAAGTATAGATACACATAAATATATTAAGGTGTGCTAAAAAAATCAACTATTATTTATATTCATAATTAATTTCAAAATTTTGCCAGAGAATGTCAAAGTATAGATTAAGTTAAAATTTGAGCCCTCAATATTAAACTTAAAAGCTTTATTTTTTACCTTGGTAGTAATCGGCTGCCCAATTTCAAAACACAGTAACTGAAAAATTTTTCAAAATCGATTTTTTGGTATTTTTAGTTCCAATTGAGTCTCGTGAACTTGATTCAATGCCTTTTTCAAAAACTTTTTTTTTGTCAGTTACTGTGTTTTGAAATTGGGCAGCCGTAATGTCATATTATGAAAATGAGACCAGAGTATATTTTTGAAGAAAAACAAAGGCTTCGAAAAAAAAGTTTCTCATTATTGTATAATAAATCCAATTTTTCAAGAGTTATCTAAGGTCACAGTAGAATTCATTGTAAATTTAACTATTATATGACCTTTGCACCGAAACTATTACAAGTGTCACAAAGTCTCATTAGACGTATTTTGCAGATCATTTTAGTTTTCTCAAATTATCTTTGACAATATTTTCGAAATTCTGAAAACTCTTTAGTTATTCAAATTTAAAAGTAAATTTTTTTTAAGAAATTGTATTCTGGCCGATTATAATTAATGATTTTAATATTAAGGGCTAAAATTTTAACTGGCTGTATGTTTTGATTATCTAGTTAAATTATGAGATCAATCATAAAAAAATTAGATCGTTTTGGCAAACCAATATATATATATACACATTAAATTGTGCTTATACCCAGTGTAGGTTGTCAAGGGAATGTCAAGAGATGCCAGAGAGTTTAGGTCACGCGTCTATCTAATCGTCATCTAAATATTTATATATATAAATATATACATGGTTTACTATTCATAAGCATCAATAGAATGTACAGCAGCAATAGATAGCAATGTATATTGTTATTATTGAAGGAATGAGTATGTGAGTAAGGTAAAAGGTACAGGGTACAGATTGAGTACATGGATAAGAGGCATGAATATAAAACGAAAAGAAAGCTTTGGTTTTTCCAGAGCTTCGAAAGAGCTTCTAGGAAAGACGTGAAACGACAAGTACCCTCATGGAGAATGTGACAGTCGAGTCATTTAATAAATTCACACCAAGTAAACGATCGTAAATATACCGAGCAAGTAAATAGAATCGGATTGGCAGAGGGGTGTAGAGAGGCTGGAAGTTTTGTGAGAAAAAAAAATAAAAATAAAAAATAAAATACTTGGCATTTAAATGGATAACGGAAAATAAAAAAAAGAGGGTAGTGGGTTGAGGAGTTGAAGACTGAAGAAGGTGGAACTAGAGGAGTTTAAAGCTGGAAAACGATGGCCATTGAGCCTGTATATCGATTAGAGTCGCTCTTCACCAAAGAAAGCGAGGAAATGGAAAAGAATGTGATGCTTTGAACAATATGCAACCACGATCAAAATATCTAATGTATTGCTTCTCAATGATATACGATTTTTACTTACTATGTTTTTTTTTTCTTTCTTTTTTATCAGACATTTTTTCAATGGCTTTCAAGGCATTGACATCGATATAAATTTTAGATTTCAGTTAAGAGTATATTTTTAATGGAAAAATTTAAATTTTCTCTATAAATCTCTTTAGAAATTCTACAGCATTCAGTTTATTTCGTTTGGAGATTTAACTATTGTAAGAAGCCTCATGATAGATTTCACAAAATTTTCCTCTGATATGATCAGTTTAATAGACTTTTATAATTTCGTAAGTTTCATGACTCACAAATAGTGATGTGAAGCTGACCGTCAGGTAATTTTTTTGATCGTCGCGTAATGGTCACAAGACCGTTCCTAAAATGACGGATCGTCAAAATTGTGGCAGCATCTTACAAACGTCTTTATAACTTTTATACAAATTCAAATTTTGAAACCGCCATTTTTTTAAAAATACCACGAGATAAAAATACGAAGGGAAAAATAAATTTTTCAATCATTTACAAACAATGATTGCGTCCAATCATCTAGCTAGATGCGACTGACCAAATTAGCGATAAAAAATTTTGTGACGATCCGAAATGACGGACCCTGACCGAAAAATTTCTGATGATCATTTGCATTTGAACAGGTTCATTTAGGATCATCGGTCACAAGACCTTCAGCGGACCGTCTTAAGATTGAAACTCAAAATGACGGTCATTCTGTATCACTATTTAACATACAGGGGGACCCGGTTCAATTTGAAAATTTTTTTCCATTTCAGTAATTTGTATCTGAATTATTTTATTGAGAACTTAAAAATATGTCTCTAAAGTAAAACGAGTCACTATTGAAGAGAAAAAAAATTTTTTTGCTGAAATTTTCAGAACATATTTTATGACAATAAAGTTTGAAACAATTTTTTCACATAAAAGTCCTTAATTACTCAATTAGTACTAAATACGGACGATTAAAGTTTTTCGTTAATAAAAAAGTTCATTTATTTGATAAATATAATTAGTTCAACAAAATCTACTTTCCATTCCGGCTGCCGGAAGGCTTATTATATTATTATTATTATTGATATTCTTTTTTTTTTTTGTAACTAAAGTTATTTTTTATTTATGATTATAAAGCTTTTGCTATAGCGATAATATCGTGAATAATATAAAGCTTATATATAAAAAGAATCAATGAATTTTATTTAAAATATTATTTTCTTGGGCTCTGTATCCATCAGTTTAAAAGTGATAAAGGTGAATAAGTCTCAATAAAAAAAAAGAACGGAAAAAAGTTACAGGAAAATCAAATGAACCAATCATCTGGTCTATGCACGACGAAGTGACTAGCAAAATTGTGACCCGTAAAATTCTAAAAAAAAAAAAACTCAACGAATTTTTTTATTTTTTAGTTCTAGGGGTGCTAGAACGAGTGAGAGAAGAAGAGTGAGAACTATTAATTTCCCACAGCGACACGGATTTAAAGGCCACCAGCATCGCCGAAAGGGTGTCGTGCTTCACGATTTTACTTTTTTTTCCCCTATTATTTTTTTTACTATTGTTTACTATTTTTATTTTGGATTTAACTTAAACATTTTCATTCTATGATTTTTCCAACATGTGTACTAGGTTGACCGACAGACAGATCATTTTTTTTTTTTACTTTTAATACTAATTTAAAACGTCATACAGTGAAAATAAATAAATAAAAAAAAATGGTTTTTTTAAAATTGAAATCCATTTTAATTAAAATTCTCTTTGTAAACTGTGGTTTATTTATTTGTCAATTGCATTAATTAAAGTGACAAGCTTAAATCAATTGAAAAAAAAAAAAAAAAAAATATATATATATATATATATATATATATATGTATATATTTGGAGTGAACTAGTTCAAATATGGCGCAGTTACCGTATGCTCGGTGATAGCAGTGGTAGTTAGTACTCAGTGAAGCTGTTTGTGTATGCAGACTGTCATGTGTGGGGTAATTATAGGAACAAAAATAATCTGCTGAATGTATTGAATCAATATATGATACATGTCTGATCATATTCATGATAATACTTATGCGTCGTACTCGTTGTAATTACAAAAAACGCTTATCACTACTACGATGTAATAATTTATTATTGTTCAATAAAATTGAAAATACTAAATTGTATTTACAAAAACAAAAAAATACTCGAATATTTAAATCGTATTGATTCTGTCACTGACAAGTATGAACTAAATTTTCTCTATTTATTTGAATCATTATGAATTTTGCAAGGTAACCGACCTAATGAACTTCGAAAATTGAACTTGACAATTTGAACTTCGGCAATTTAAACTTTTGTAAATTTGAACTTTGGTAAATTTGAACTTACCTTTTTTCTCAGGTTTTGTAAATTTGAACTTTTGAAAATCTGAATATTTTTTATTTCCACGCACACAAAACCTGAGAAAAAGCTAAGTTCAAATCGCTAAAGTTCAAATTTACAAAGTTCAAATTGTCAAATTCAAATTTTCGAAGTTCTTTAGGTATGGAATCATGTTGCAATTACAAAATTTGGAAATCGATTGGTTCTGTAGGCCAATCCCAAAACTTCCCGCTGTTTTTGAGCTTAGAAAGTTTGAGCGTTATTATTTATACTTTTGGGTTCTTTGTAGTTCGAAAATGTTTACTTTGTTGTTTAACCAAAAAAAAAAAATACAATTAGTTAAGAAAAAATTAATTTTTGTCGTATGATAACATTGGGATGAATCAACCGATTTGGACCTGCTTGGCAATTGAAAGGGCTCATCGAGATTTAGATCTGATTCGATTTTAAAATCGATCGTTCGAGTAGTTTATGAGTTATATGAAGAAAACCTTCGAAAAAAAAAATTTAGTTTTTATTTTTCGTGTTGCTCGTAAACTACTCGATTGATTTCAAAATCGCATCAGATCTGAATCTTGATGAGCCTTTTCAATTGCCAAGCACGTCCAAATCAGTTGATTCATCCCAAAGATATCGTACGATAAAAATGAGTTTACACAAATATCCATATGTACACACACACACACACACACACACACACACACACACACACAAACCTAGACGGACGTCCACCCGGAAATAGTCAGAATAGCTTCCTAGAATCTAAAAACGTCGACCTGATGAAAGCTCGATTTTCGAAATCTAATCGAAACCTATAAAGTCGCTTTTTTTGAAAATTTTTAAATTTCATAAAGGAAAGTTAGAATTAAAAAAAAACTGCTAGGAAATTTTTCGAGGTAACGAATGCTCGCATAATTTTATTAGAGGATTTTTTTTTCCTCTTATGAACTTCATTCATTTTCATGAATAAGATAGATGATTTTTTAAAAATATTTGTTCGGTGGGTGCATGATCAAAGCGTTTCCGTTAAACGACAAATTTAATCCTCTTAAATGAGTATGAGGGTGGACATTAGTTGCCTCATTTTTAAAATTTGTCGGTCTGGAGCTGACATTAATTCTAATAAAAATAAGTCTTTATAAATTTTAGCTGAATCAAATACTTTTAAAATGTGGCTAAACTTTTTTTATTTTATATAAGTGTAATATAGTTTTTTTTTTAATGCTTAATTAATTAGCATTAGCATTAATTAATTAATTTTTTAGCTTAATTAATTTTTTACTTTTTTGTAACTCTGGCTATCATTCTAATGGAAAATCGAATTATAAGTAAAAAAAAAGTTAGTGAATGATTAAAAAAAAATTTTAATGAAAATAGTTACAAAATAGAAAAAGAATCAACGTAAATTTATGGAGGTTTTTTATTGAGATAAGAATTAACATATTTTAGGTTGGAAACGATAAATTCGACAAAGTAGGGATTTTATTGTCACGCAAATGAGTCGACGTTTAAATAAGTAGAGCAAATTGTTAGAAATGTATTACAAAATCTTCTTACATACCATTAAATGTACATATATATGCACTAATTCAAAAAATTAAAAGAATTAAAAAATTTTAGTAATTTTTGGAAGGCTATGCTTCGTGAAAAATAATAATATCAAGATTAAAAAAAAAAAAAAACACTTTAAAGCTTAGTCTCTAATCATGTAAAATAGTGCGAGACACAAATTTTATATTTGGCGAATTAGACAGTGATTTTTCCGATCCAATTCTATAAGTTCGTCGCTAAATATTTATAAGTATAATATATATACACAAGTCCATACATTTTTTTTTTATTTTTACTAATTTTGATTAATCTAAAATTTTTATCCATTTCGACCTCTTTCTATTCATCCAGGGTTAATGACATACATGATTATTGTAACGTAATGCATTGAAGTACATATAATTCATATCTATATTTATGCTGCATTAGTATACAATGGTCACGGAAAAAAAGGTCCAATAGGAATTATTATTTGGCTAAGCAAACAAGAAACGTTTAAAAATACAGTGTTTTCTACGATCTCATAAGTTAAAATTACTGTCATGAATAAAAATTGATATAAGTAAAAAAATGAGCTTCATGAGTAAAATGTTACTTATGACTTAGTAATTTTTTCGATTTTACTTATTACATTCATTTTTTACTTGTGATATATATTTTGACTATGTCAGTAATTTTTACTCTTGCATTAGTAGGAAATAGTGTAGTTTTTAGCATTTTCAGTTTGCTTTGCCAAATAGTAGTTTTTGCCCAACTTTTTTACCAATTTATAAAAGGGAAAAAGTGATTAGTGAGTTAGTGCCCCCTTTATATTAGGCTAAAATTTATTTAGTAAATTCCGTTTAACTCCTAATTGATAACAACTGAAATTTTTTTCAAATTTATATCCCAACGAAATTTTAAGCACATTGTCGTTTTTATTAATCAATGCTTTAATTTTTTTTAATTATTTAATACATTTGTATTACGGTTATGCCAGTTTAAAGTCATACAATTAATTTTTGAAAAAATGGAGGATACTTTAATTTGTTCCAAAAAGATTCCAAGAAAGTTGGATGTATGGAACTTCTAAACTTGAGATAGATTCGAATTCCAAATGGAACTTTTTATTAACGTTTTTTGATTATGATCGGGATATTGGTTTCTAATAGGAACGTTTTCAAATCGACGATAACATTTTTTGACTTAAAATTCGCTCTTATAAAGTCCTTGATAAACATTTTTTTTATAATCAAAATGACAAAAGTTCAAAAAAAGTTTCACTCGAAATTCTAATCAGTCTCAAATTTAGAAGTTTCACATGTCAAACTTTTTTGGAATCATTTTGGAACCAATTTTTTTTACACGGGCATATCATTTTTAAGATCAAATTTCAATTATAATTCAATTGATTCCAAATTACGTCCCCTATAAACGTCTAACTCGATAAATCATTACAAATAATTTTGACAACACGTTATTCAGAATTTTTCAGATTTTCCGAGCTTTTAGTTTTAAAAATAGAGGTTAGGAAAGAAGGTACAATCGTAAGCGCCTTTGGGGTTTTCGAATCGTTAAATCTATAAAAATGAATGTAAAAAAATGTTATAAAAATCTATCTATCATAAGCTTTTATTTTATACCATTATGTTATTTTAGTAAAAAAAATTTTTATATTCTTATAAATCTGACTATACATCATAAAAACTCGGGTTTTTAAAAATTTATTTTATTATGAGGAAATATTCATAATAATCTATTGAATATTTTTAACGGATTAACGTCAAAGTTTTTATTTTTTAGTTAAATTTATTGATTACAAATGTTGGTAAATACTTTGCATGGCCCGATGAAATTAAAATCGACAATCTAAATAAATTTTTTACCGTACACTTCAAACACGAAGCGTAAAGTGAGTTCTATTTTCGACGAACCATCTCTACCAGTTACCGCACCCTCACGTTATGAAAAGTACACTAATTTCAAGGGATACTATAACAAACAAACCTGATGTTTTTATTATCTAGCTGAGTAAGAGTTAATGTCAAAAGGGCCAAAAAAATTTAATCCTCGGTGCCCGTTAATCTGTCGCAAAAAATTTGTAAACAAGAAATCTCTAGAAAGACTTGATTAATAAACCTGTCATTTTTTGTATCATTTTCACAATTGTGCAGAATAGAATTTTTCTTAACATCACTTCTGTAATCTGTTTTAATTGGTCATAAGAGAAAATGTTTGCGACTTTAACGCTCAATATTTCTGAATGATACGTCATGATTCAATTTCATTTGTAGTATGCTCTAGCTAAAACAATGAACTTCAAATTAGATTACTATGACTATATCTAAAAATGTCAACTTGATTTATGACGAAGTTCTAATAGCAACTGTATGATTTATTATAAACCAATCGAGCCTACTAGTCACGATAGCACCCACAGTTCTCAACGGATCTTATTAAAAACTTGGCACACAAACTTTTACGGTATGATATATCTTGATAAAGATAAAAAGTTAACTAAATCAGTCACACGGAGAAAAATGGAGACGAAAAATGGACGAATTTTTGTTATGCTGTCAACCAAACTTGAAACAAAAAGGCTCTAAAAATTTTGTATTTTCTACTATGATTCCTAATTTACACAAATAATATTCATTACAATTTAGCATAATCATTTTTTGGCAACTCAACTTCTTGTTTCAAATTTGGTCGACAGCATAATCAAAATTCATACATTTCTTGAGTTCATTTTTTTCCATGCAATTAGTTCGAAAGTAGAAATTTGAAAATTTACAGATTTAGGAAAAAAATAATTTTTTGCTGATTTATCTATAAAAAACTTTGAAACCAAAACCCATAGTGCATTACCATTGAAGATATTTTCAAGTATATCTAATTAGTTCGATTTTTGTTACTTAACTTGACATTCAGACTATTTCTTTATATAGTGAGATGGTCTTAAAATTGATGAAGAATGTCGAACAAAATTTGTTTTAAATTTGAAGTTTATTAAGAAAGCTTGGAAATAAGTGAATAAATAATGAGAAATCTACTTCTATTTCGGCTGACGAATGGCATTTTTTTCTTATATTGGAAAACCGGAACGTTTTTCTCGGAACGAAAATAAAAAAACGAAATGAAAAGTCAAAAATCTATTGAATCTAGATTTCTGAAATTTTTCGCATGGATGCTAGTATATGTTAGACGAAAATTGCAGTCGCCCCCATTACCCCTCAAGTCACCTTTAAGCGGTCAAATTACATAATTTTTTTTAATTTTCATTGCGCGAAAAACGTTCTGGTTTTCGGGTACGTTTGTTTTCTAGTTTTCTATCCTTTCCATTTGTACATTGTTGAGTTTTCTAAAATTCAAATCATCTCATAATTGAGACTAAAACGACTTGTTTTATCATAAATAATTCTAGTTACATATAATCGATATAAAATATGAGAATTTAAAGGTTTCTATCGTTCCCATTCTGCGATAAAAAAATGAATAAAATAAAAAATAAAATAAAAAAATTGAAACGACAAAAAGATATAGTGGACGGGGAAGTGATAGTAGAAAATCTAAAAACGTGACAATATGATAAAAAGAAAGTTAAAAAAGAAATAAAATAAAACAAAGTTGAGGTTTGGAAGCTGATGGTAACGATTCGATCCTATTGATTTCGCTTGTCGTCCACGACTCGACCGAGATGTAAGACCTTGACATCAATACCGAGCATAACAGCAGCATCCCCTGCCGATGTTCGCAGCACCAGCTTGTTCTCTTTCTGTCCCTTCCTCCCACCCTCCATCTCTGACCCCATCGTTGCCATTTCCCGCGGCCTCTGTCTTTCTCCTATTCGCAGTACACCAGCCCTCCATAATACAGCAGCCTCACTGCTGCAGCGTTAGTTATGCTCCATCGCTTTCTATGCGGCGACCCTCCCAATGGTCCCCTTAACCGACCACCCTCAGCCAGCCTTACCCGTGAATTTCACTCGCGGTACTGACGACCAACTTTCTCAAGAAAACTCATGCTCTAACCGTCCGTATATTTTTTTTTATTCATTTTTACTTTACCCCTATACTTTCTTTAACCAATTGCCAATTTCACGGCAACCGTTTACTATTCCTTTCACGGTTTTTCCAGATGCCCTCTCCCTTGGGTTAGTCATTTGACAGCAATCTGATTTCTTTTTATTAAATTACACTGATGAAACATTAAGTCATATATTTTTAATATTAATTAATTTACTTTCCATATTTTTAATTTAATCATTTACATTTGCTTCTACAACATTAAAAATTTGTATATTTTACTGTACATTTTATTTACATACCGATTTTTTTGTGACGTAAAAAAAAGAAATATTTATTTCTGATAAAAAATTTAAAATGTACTCATGAGTAGTGATAAGAAATAAAGCACGTAATGGTAAGAGAGATAAATATATAAACTTTGTTTTAAATAAAATTATTTTTTTAAATTCTAGTTTGTCTGATAGAGATTAAAATTTATAAATCATGAGAAAGTTGGAGGTGGGGGAAGGGGCAAAACGGGTACTTAAGGAAATACTAAGCTTTCAGGGACTCAAATTATAAATAGAAACAATTTTTAGCTGCCGTTAAAAAAAAAATTCGTTTTTTTTGCAAGCAAAATGGGATATCCTCTAAAAAGGTGAAAAAAAAATTTTGCGACAATGGTGAAAAAAAAAACTCAAAATAATGCTCATATAAATTTAAAAGAGTGATTTTTGAATGTTTAAAAAATATTTAAAAACAAAAAAATTTTTTTTTTAATTTTGGGGGGTACCCATTTTGCCTCACTCTCACCTATATTTGTTCAAAGTTTTTAATAGTGTAAAATTAAAGAGGGGAGGATTATATCACAGCGAAATACAGTTTTCAAGTTAAAAAAATATTCTTGTGTTAAAAATGCTTAGTTGCGGCTTGCAAAAAAAATGGATGTTGATCCGGGTAGTGTGCAGCCAATTAAAAATTTTTAGTGTTCGTTATCTGGTAATTAAAGGTCATTTTGATAATTAGATTAATGAAACACCAAAGTTTTAATAATGGCCTATTGTACCTCATAGCTTAATTTCTTAGTTTTCAAAAAATAAATCAGATTTTTTATTTAAAAAATTTTATCCCGAGGCAAGATGAAAATAATTTTTTTTATTTCCATAAATCTCTTAGGTGTCCCTATTTACCCCAAATAGTTTGTTTCACCATGATTTTTGGAGGATACGTAGATTTTATTAAACTAAGCAATAAAAAAGTTCTATTTAACGAAATTACCGGGGTATCCCTTTCTGCTCCAGACTTCGCTAATAAGCTAATTAAATTATGGTGAAAATTTTTTCCCAAACAAAATAACCCTCTTTGGCTCTCCAAAGACCGGGGAATGATAAAATTACATTCACCCAAGTAGTTATATCTTATTTAATTTAATACTATTTCGTTGCTTCGAAACATTTGATTATGCCCGAAAATATAAAAAAAGTCATTAAAAATTTCGAATATACATTTCAGGATAATGACAGCTATTACTAGCCTTAACAATTTTGGCACATCCTGAATAATTACATTGTAATAAATGAAGACAAAGTCACGGCTCAATAAGTACATCGTAAATATTGTAAAAATTCAATGACTCACATTAATCAAAGTGTGGACATTTTAAAGAACACTTAGAAAGTGCGTAATTTTTTAATTTTCAAATGGCAAGCAGGAAAATTATGTAAATAGTGATAAGATTAAAAACACGAATAATTTTTTTGTTTAGGTGACAATATCGTTTATGGTCTTTTCTAATAATATTCCTGTACTTTCTGCGTCAATAATATCAAGAAGTTGGAGAAAAAATGTTGATAATAAAAAAATGAAGTTAATGTTTAGTGAGCGATATTAAAAAGGTCCTTGCCAGATAAATTACATTCTTGGACGTTTTAGAATGTTTTATTAAAGAACATCCAAATTAATAGGTTTTCATTATTGTCACCCTCATTTAAGATATTATTTAATTTTTATTGATAATTTTTTTACTGCAACCCGACTTAAGACCCCCCTCCCCTTTCCTGACCCCTCGGTCCCTATATGCTTAGTTGCTAGGTTATTTAATATAAATAAATTAATTGAACCAACTAATTATGTTAAATAACATTGTGTTTATCGAACGACGTGACATAGTAAAGATAAAAAAAGTAATTCTGTATAATGCAAGAATCCGTGCTCAATTTCACTCGTAAGCGCTTAATCCATAATATCCCATACGAATAGGATAGAAAAGAAAATATAATAGAAAACCGATAATGATCGATCCGGCTACGAATATTGCCGAATAAATTGTCGATCGCAGTTTCTGTTGCATTCGCCACATACATACACTAATAAAAACGGTGCAAGTTTGTGCTATCGTGGTGTTAACACCGATTGGATAACACCGCTAAGTAGCATTGCTACACCAGTGTGTTAATTTGAACACCGCTTTTTTACAGTGTATATATAAAGTATCAAATAACTGGACTTGTAAATATTTTTGCTGTCATAGAAAGTTTAGAGGCACGAAAAGTTTTGATAAATTTCTAAATTGTTTTAAAGAAAAATAATATAAAACGAAAAATAAATTATCGTCTCAGTATTTATTGTTAAAATGTTACGAAAATATTTAATAATATCTTAAATATTTCACTCACGATGACACATAAATCAATATCCCATTTTAATAATAAATCATTTTAATTTTATTAAACAACAAAAAATCTCAACAATAAATTTAAAAATCACTGATGATTAATTTATAAACCACCGAGCTATAAACTAACGTTTAAAAAAAATATATATTTATCTCCAACTCACCCCCCGCAGAGTTTTTATTTGACGTAAGAAAATACTTTCCCGCCGAGTAGGTAGTGAATATTTGACACCCTCCGGCAAAAGAAGTTACTTTCCGAGACGAAGGGGGTCTCCACTTTTTATTCCATGTATATTTATATATACCAGAAAAAAAAAGCAGACATAGAAGTAGCAGACGAAGACGAAGAAGAAGGGTTGCAAACAAAAGCTTTACCTAAGAATCCTTACGAAATAGCATGTACTCTTTCGACCTTTCACCATCCACCAGGGATGGCTCTGGGTATTCTCACTCGACGACAAAAAATATAAAAAAAAAAAATCTAGTCATGACGTTATATACACTGTGGTCATGATAAAGATGAAAATGTACTGAGAGGTAAAGCGTGAGGGTGGACCGTAAGTTTTTTTTTTCTCTTTATTTTTTTATTCCTCTGAAGAATAAGTACTCTCGTCAGACAGTGTTTTCCTTTTTTTCTTTTTCTTCCTCCCTCTGGTTTATTTTTTTTTTTTTTTTTTTTTTTTTTTTTTTTTTTTTAATACGCTTTTTCAGGAGGCGTGAACGAGGGTCAAAGAGACCGTAGAATGGAACTGGGAAATTACTTTTTGCGACGGAGACTTTGATAAAAATTTATCGAGTGAAAAATTCATCTGCGGTTTTAGTTTATACAGATACGTACGCGTTATATATTTATATGGTAGTTGGTATATTACCGAATCGATGAGCTTGAAATATTTTAATTGGGTTTTACGTTCATTTATTTGTGATTGACAATGTGAAAATACGAATTTAATTTTTTTTTTTTTTATTCTTTTATTTATTACTTTTTTTTATTGTTATTTTTTTTAATTCAGTAAGCTTTTGTAGTAATTATACATTTTTAATTAAAGTTTGTGAATAGCTGAGCAGTAATAAATGCGATATTTTTGTTTATTCCGCGTTTCAATTTACTTTTGAATATATTACGCTGTATTATTACTCTTGCTACCGTTATTATTGTTATGTTCTTGTTTATAATGCCTGTATTTTACAACCTTCAAAGCTTTAATTTAAGCTCATTTAATCGTAACTCGAATTTATTTTGTACGTATATTTTTGTTTGGAGATATTCGGATTTATTTAATAGAATTAATGCATTAAATATTTTTTTTTGACAAGTTTAAAATTTTAAGTAACGAAATTTTATTTACATTTTATGAATGTTAATTAAGATGTGACTTCAGATTTTCAATTTATATTTATTATGGTCGGGTGGGAGAAAATATAAATTGTCTAGCCAAGACATCTATTTGTAGAACGAGGTTACTTTGACCTGCAGTTATTTTTTCAACGATAATGTAAGTAATTAATTGGTATTGAACAGCTGAGATTGATAAAATTAAGATAAACTTTCAAAGGGTCACAGTTTTAATTTGATTATTAACACTTTAATCGATACTTTATTCCCGTTTTAATGAAAACAATATTTGAGGGTTTTAAAATAACTTGGAAATTTATTTTTCTGCATAACGAGCATTTAAATATTATAGTTGTAACAAGTAAATTTGTTACTGATAAACAAGGATAATTGACAATAAATAAAATGAAAATTGTGGTGCAGAGTTTGGTAGATCCATTAAGTAAATGGATTTAAAATTATGAAATAACATTAAAGATCTCAAGTTTATCAGTCATCACGATAATCAAGTTTGTGCAGTAGATAAATATTTTTGTTTTCACAAACTATTTTACTGACTTGGTACATCTTCTATACTTTTAGTGGCTATTATTTCATAGAAATTTATATTTAAATTTAATGTTAATTTATTCTCATAAGTAAATAGTTTTTAATTTTTGTAATAAAAATAAATATAAATTGTTATGTTTCATCAATTTCATGGGTTGAATGTTACTCTATTTGCTGTATATTGTTTTTTATGAAAAAAAAATAAACCATTTTCAAACAACAAATAAACTACGGACCGGTCACAGCAAAACACCGAAAATCAAACAAGTAATAGAATCGAAATTTTTTTTTCTACTTCAGAATGCAACAAAATATCACAAGAGTTACAAAAAAAAATAGGTATACATTCATAACATAAATCAGAACGTCCAAGATTCCGAGAATTACAATAATAAATCGTACCCCTCTCAATCACATAACTTGATTTAGATTTTTTTGAATTAATTAACTTGATTTTGACTGCTATAGTTTTTTTGACTCACATTTGAATGTTAACTTGATTTTGGCTTCACTCACTCTCTTTAACTCGAATATGACTTTTTGAACTTAAAAATTCAAGTTAAGTCTGATGTGGATTTGACTTGAAAATTTCAGTCAATTAAGTAAAATTAAAGTCACGTTAACTTGGATTTTACTTGAATGACTTGAATTTAAGTTAATTAAGTCAAATCAATTCTGAAAAAAAAAATCAGTAGCGGCTGCCTATAGGCAATCAGTAGCCACTACCGAAATAATCGGTAGTAGCTACCAATTATTTTTTTCATTGCAAGACCAAGTGACTTTAATTTGACTCAGTTGGTGTAAATCACTAAGCAACTTGGTAAAAAGAAACTCAAAACCAAATATGTTTCTATATCTTAAAATGTTTTTTATTTTTTAAAAAAAGAACTTAAATTTGACTTGATATTTTTGTTTGGCTAAACGCTTTATTTTCATTTTTTAAAATTACGCCAAAAATCGAGTTATTTTTGTGACCCGGGTATTCCCAAATTTATCAAAGCATTACATTTGACCTAAAAAACGATAACGTAATTACTCACAACTCCATTATTGAATGAACATAAATTTTAATATTTAAATATTCAAGTGAAAATTAAATAAATAAATATCATCCAAGTTAGTAATCGAGTAATAAAAATTAAACCCATATTTTCCAGTACGTTTATAAATGATGATTAAATTTTTTGTTTGTAAATAACGTAGTTTAAAAATTATCATAGCAATAAATTTAAAAATATTATATTTATTATTTTATTTCCATGCTTAATTTTCTACGCTTTTAATAGATGAGTTTTTGTGGGAATACCAGACTCGGGTTTATAATTTATTTATTTTATATTCCAAAGTGGATAAAATTAATTAGTATAAACATAAATAAACTGAAAATATAATGAATAGTTTTTCCGTTAATTAATAAAGACTAAATATTATTTCTGCCTGTTAAATTTAAACTACTCGATTACTAAATTTTCAAATTATTGTTAAATAAATATTCTAGTGATTTCAATTAACCCAAAACATTTAACTCATCAATGAAACTAATCACAAACGTCCCGTCGACATATTAGATGTAAATTGAACGTTCTTAACGTTTTCAATGTTTTGAACGTAAATTGAACGTTTCGGACATTAGCAACTCAATTTGACTTTTTTTTTAACTTATTCAAAATGTAGATTGGACTGCCACTAATCCAAAACGTAATTACAGCCTATTTATACTTACAATAAGCAAATACACGGAGAAAAAATTATAGTAACTGTTCCTAGTACGTTTATAAAATATCATCCCATACCGTTGTGGTAATAATTACTTGGGATTATGGGATATAAACCCATAGTTTCTGGGAAAGTTTCCATAAGTATGGGAACAATTCCTATCATTATGGTAACAGTTCCCATATCGCATGTGAGAGAATCATGGTAATGATTACTATACTCATAGGAATAGTTCCTATAAGCAAATAGGAATCAATCCTATAACTACATTGTAACGGTTCCTAAGCGTATATGGTAATGGTTACCATAATACTATGGTAATCATTCCCATAATATTATGGTAACTATTCCCATAATATTATGGTAACTATTCCCACAATATTATGGTAACTATTCCCATAATATTATGGTAACCATTCCCATAATATTATGATAACTATTTCCATAATATTATGGTAACGATTACCATAATATTATAGTAACCATTACCATAGGTACATACTAACGATTACCATAATTCCATAGGAACTATTCCAATACCATAAGGGAATTATACCCATAATTATAGGAATGATTACCATAATATATATGGGTGTCGTTCCTATAATCAACATTTCAAAAAAAACGGTTACCACGCAGTATGGGAACCATTCCCATAATATATTGTTACTGTTACCATAATTTTCTCTCCGTGTATAAGCATACCAAAAAATTTTTTCATCAATTTTGTACTCCTGGATTATAATCATGTCAATTTTAAAATTTTTTAATACGCCCTTTTAACTCTTAAGGCACACTGATAGAAGAATTTATTTGAACCAAATAAGATTTATTAATAGTTAACAAATGATTTATTAAATGAGATTTATCTGAACCAAATAAGTATTTTTCAATAATTAATAAATGGCTTATTTGAATAGGAAATGACACATAAAGCTAATTAAGTAGGGTTATGACAAATAATTTACAGTCCAATTTAAGTTTATTTTTTTAAAGAAAATAATACGCACAGTAATTAATCCAAAACATATTCAGCATTTTTTTTATTTATAGAATAATATTTAGTTGACTATATTTTGAATTTGTTACACTAGATAATATACTGAAAGGTACTGTAAAGAGAAAGTGGCGCCGTACTCAAAAATCACAGTGATGTTCACTCAAATATGAGATTTATTAACTATAAATAAATATATTTGAGTCAAATAAATGCTTATTTCAGCCAAATAAGGCTCAAAAACTGTTTCAAATAAATACTTCTATCAGTGTATCATAATTAATTAATGTTATTGTTAAATTAAAATCATAACTCATTAACTTACCAGTTTTTTATGAATCAAAATAAAAACAAAACATTGAATTTACGTTAAAAACGTTTAATTTACGTCTAATATTTCGACTCGGGGTTTTATAATAAAAACACATTTCTAGCATCCGTTAACATTTATCATTAAACTTGTCTATGAAAGCAAGTTTGCAACAGTGATTATGAATAGCGCGCATAAAATAAACGTAGCGTTAAATAAAATTCTGAAAGCAACAACAGCAATTGTAATAGTAACAATAAATAATAATGTAATTCAGTGTGTGATGTATAATGTAGATCTGAGAGTACCGTAAGCTTGACAAGGATCAAGAAGTTGATGAGCTTACGAGTTAGCCGAGGAAAATATATAAAGTAAGCTGGCGACACTGAGTTGTATATGCATATTACGTAAAAAGACATAAAGCAACTAAACGAAGAACTGAGGGAATAAAAATGAAACATGCGCCAGAGGGCATCGAGCCACATCATTCTCCTTTTCTGTTCTCAGTACAGCATAGCTCACAAATACACAACATGTATAAGAGCCAGTGGATCCTTGCTCGGCGCTTCCAGTTCCAGTGTAACAAGGTTACGACTACTAGTGGTGCACACACCACTTTGTTAAATTTCTCACAACTGCAGTGCAGTAAAACCAGTTGGATAACCGTTCCCGTCATCTCCGCGCTTCTCCGAAACCAGCATCAACGACTACCACTATTTCTAGTTTACTCATACTCTTTAAGCTTTTCCTCTACTCATCTATACTTGGGTTTTCTCCTCACTCACTACTTACTCTATATACTACTCTCTGCTCTTTACTCTTTACTCTCTACGTTCTACACTCAACACTAGCTTTCGTGGTTTCATGATCCACCTTCTGTGTGTCAACCTTTTTAAACTTTTTAGTCAACGCTTTCTCATAAGCTTAAATTCGATACAACTTTTTTGTCGCTCAGCAACTTATATTTTGACTAATATATATATATATATATATATATATATATATATATATATATATATATATATATATATATATATATAATATCATTATTATTATTATTATTATTATTATTATTATTATTATTATTATTATTATTATTATTATTATTATTATTAAATATATGATGTAAATATCATAAGACTGAGACCGGGGTATGACGGCCTGACCTCAAAATTTGGTAAAAAAAAAAATTATTTGTCAATAATTTTTTCATGGTTTAGAGTTTACTAAGTATTCATGAGCAGAACAAAAAATTTGGAGTAAGATAAAATACCCAGAAATTCAAAAAAACTAAAAATATTTTTTATGAAACAATAATTTTTATTTCACACCTCGAACGCGAAGCGGAAGTAGTACTCTACTATCGTCAATTGTCAAAGCAGGATTGTCGTCAACTTAAATCATCTCTACTAATTTTATATAGCATTTAACAAGAAAAAAAATGCAGCAATGTCAAGAGGAAATTCCAATAAATGATTTTAATATAATTTGAAGTTCTTTTTTTATAATTTTTTTTTTGGAGGGATAAATTGTGCTCATGAATAAAAAAATATTTTTAAAAAAATATTGACAGATCATTGGAGAATCATTTGAGGAAAGTGAAATTCAAATTCAAAAAAGGTAATGAAAAAGAAATGAATTATGAAACTACAAATTTTTTAAAATAATTTTTAGGGGTAGGCTGTTATGCTCTTGAGAAAAAAAAAGTTATGATAAAAATTATTAAGTGATGATAAATTTGTTTGAATCAGATCAAAGCACTTTTATTCTCGAAGCTCGAAAGTCACAAAAAATAATCACTCGCTTAGGGGGGTTGTTATACCTCGGTATCTATATCTATGTATGTATGAATATTTTGTTGAAAGTATATGTGTATTTAAATTTAATGAGTAAATATGCCAAAATTACACAGCTATTTTAATTGGAAATTTGGTTAATATTATTAAATTCAAATATTTATCAATATCGTCGTTTGTATTAATTATTGCAATATGATCAAAACACAGTGTAATGTGCGTAATAGTATTAATGTTAATTTGTTATTGATTTTGTTCCAAAAATAAGTCATAATGACAATCATAATAATTACGTGATATAATAATTCGATGCCAAAGCGGTTAGAAGTAATATTTGTATTTAATTTAGCAATATGAATAAAAAAACATATTAGTAGTTTATCATTCCTCAAATAGTCTATATTGATTATTTTTGTTAAATAATATTAATAATAATAATAATAATAATATTAATGAGCGACCTACAGTCACTACGTGACTGCCAAAGTATTGCGACCAAATTTATAAAATATGATTTGAATTTAACTATTTATTAAAATCTATACTCTATAATTAACTTTAGAATCTTTTGTTTATTTTTGTTATCATTTAAATTTAATGAGACAAATCTCATCATTAACTCGCAAACTTATTGATTTCGATGATTGTATAATCATGGGATTCTTAAAAAAAAATCTACACACGGTCAAATTTTTTTTTATTAGTCATCTCATATATTTTTTTTCACTGATACCCAATTAAATCTGTTTCATTTTTATTATCATAGAAGACATGTCATAGACTAAATTTTTCTTATTTTCTCTTAACTATATATATAACAGTTATATATATTCAGTGATATTCAGTGACAGAATAATTAAAATATTAATTTATTTAAAGAAAATGAATACGATCGTCTTTTTTCCCGCGTAATTTAAATGTAATTCGAATGATATAGATAATTTTATTTATCTCGATACTCGGCAATATAAAAGAGTTTAAACCATGAAACGGCACAAATTCTAGTCAAGACCTTTCTAATAATTCCAAATTTAATAACATTAACTTATTCTATCATATATATATGACCGGAACACAAGTTTCCTTATTCTTTTAAAAATATCCATAATAATATAGATAATAATAATAATAATAATAATAATAATAATAATAATAATAATAATAATAATAATAATGACGACGATAGTGAAGAAGACGAGGATAATAATATATTGATAATTATGTATTGTGAATATATAATAATAGTGTCCGCATAATTATTATTATTATGATTATTATCATTATCACTCTAATGGATGAATCCAAAATCTATTGATAATTTGACCGTCGTTTTGTTATTAATCTGTATTTGAGTGCAATTAATTAATGAATTAACAAGACCATGGACGTGTTCCGATTATTGGATAATTACTTGGTAGAGGTTACGACGGAAAAACATTATTCCTTTTTGTTTAATTGGAAATAGAATAATGCGCTAGATTTTTTTTTTTATTCATTTCTTTTGTTCTATCTTTTTTTTTTTTTTGTTCATTTTGTGGATGGATTGTTATAGAATCTACTTTATCAGAGTGGAATTGAATTATAACAATAATAAAATGAATGTAGGGTAAAAAAAGTATTTTATTCGAGATGGATTATTTTTTTCCATATGCCAGTATTTTATTTATATTTTTTTAATTAATTAGCGCCCGCTCAATTATTTTTTTCAATTTATATGAAAGAGATTTTATCACAATAATTGGTGTAATTACGAAACACAGAATTTAAAATGTGATTGATAGCATTCTCGATAAAAATATAAATTTTTTATTTTTTATTTTTAAAATTTAATTTATTGAAGATTTATAAAATTCGTTTAGCATTTAATGTATGAGTGATTATGATTTATCTCATATCTAGTAATTCAAAATTTTTTATATTCATTATTTATTATATTTACCGACCAATGTTTATTCGTGGCATTCACTGAACCGAGTACTGGTAATTAAAGAAAAAAACTACATGCGCACAAAATAGAATATTCTGCACTTTCTTTTTCTTTTGTTGTGTCTTTTGTTTTGATAAAAACCGAGGATAATATTGTAGAAAAATATTATAACTTTTTCCAATTCAAACATCCCGACTGCAAACGATGCCACCAGAAAACATTAAAACTAGTAAAAAAAGGAAAACCAAACCAAAAAGCAAAGTGAAAATAAAAAAAAAAAAAATGTAAAAACGACGCCTAAAACTCTTTACGCTTGACTAATTTTTTAATATTTTTTTTGTGTTCATGGTTTGCGTTCGCATCGGTAGAACCAATTGAATCGACAAAACTAAAAAAAATTAAAAAAAAAAAGCAGGAAAAGAACGATTGCTAAAAAGAAATTCTGGAAAGCGGACAAAAAATATCGAACCAGTTATTGAATAAATAAATGATAATAGTGGTAATAAATACAATAATAATAATAAGAATAATAATTTCCTTACCTGATAGTCCATGTAATTTCCATAGCCCATGTGATTGCAGGTGCAAGCGCATGCTTGTATATGTCGTCGCATATCGAGCTCGACCTCTTCACCACACATGCCTCGGGCACTTGCCATCATCGTGTCACCCATACAATAGGTACCAGTACAGTACATCCGCGGATCGTTTTGGTCCAGGTAACCAACACCGCTAATGCCACCCCCGCCGCCTCCCCCACCACCGCCACCTCCGGTGTCATCGTAGTCAAGTCTACTAGGACACCTCGAGTCACTTGGGTACCCACCCACTCGTGACTGCGGACGATCCTCGAAACCCACACGAGACTGTGGCCGGTGCGAACTCTGTGGCACTTCCTGAAAAAACGTTTTTTAAAAATAGTTTGTAACTGAGTCAGCTTCAATAACGTCAACCATTTTTTATTTCATTTATTTTTATACTATACTTAACACGACACTCTAAACATGTATATAATGGGGATTATGGTCCAGCGAGTGGGTAGCAGACAAGTAAGTAGAAAATGAGTTGCAGCATCAGCCCACGCGGGACTTTTTATGCTCTGTTTTAACGGGGTTATGCTCCATTTTAGTCGGACGGTATTTTTTTTTTACGTTTTTTTTACACTTTACTTGTCTTATTTCGATTGTTTTGATTTTTTTTTTTTAATAAATAATTTATAAGTAAGCGAATGAATAAATTTAGTGATTAAAGACGGTTTTAGTCGGACATTTTTTAAATTAAATTCGTACCCTATAAAAAAGCGTTATATATTTTAAAAACTATGGTAATATGTATGATCATTATGACATTATATAAATTACACGACTAGAAAGTCTTACACTGCATTATTTGCAATGTGTGGCTTTTTTATAAGGGATATTATTATCAAGTGCCTTAATTTGATCTAATTAACAATATTATAATCATAATAGAAAATAGTATATTACACTACAAGGGAAAAAAGTTGAAATTCCCGCCCTGTGTGATAAGATGCCCGAGGCGAAGCCGAGAAATATGAAAATCGAAAATAATTAAAATAGTAAGGATTAAAAAATTCAGCAGATGTAACTTTTGTAAAACGTGAAATAATTTCAAGGAACAAAGTTTTAAATTTTTGAATAAATATTTTATCATAATTATAGTAATGGAACTTTGAATCAGTGAAGTGAATTGAAAATTTTCATTAAAATTTATCGAATTGAAAAGAAAGTGGGAAAAATTAATGATCAGTTGAAAGTTATTAAACTTTACAGAAAAGTCATACTCAATAGCCTTTTGAATGCTGAATAGATAATGATTGAAAATAAAAATGTGAGAGATTGAAATGGTATAGTATATACAATAGTGGTTGAATTAACGAATGAAATCAGAACTCCGTGATAATTAAAACAAGGTCTTGGTCCCAGCGGTACGTTACACGTTGAATAATCTCAGAGACAACGGAATCGATCGCTCTGCTAACAGAACTTGTGTAATTATGTTAATTAATGTAATTTCGGGCTAGGTAACACCATTGAGCGTGAAAATTGAACGCTTAAACTTGGCTAGTTGGATTTCTCAGTCGTCAACACCGTAAGATCAATAGTTTCCTAATTTACTTGTTAAATAAACTACAACTAATAATTACATAAGTTGTTTATTAACTTAATGATTATAAATATTGTAAATTTAATTAAAAAGAAGACAAGTCACTAATTTTCAAAAATTTAGTTCTCAATAGATGGCAATGTTTTGCGGAAGACAACGACCCTGCATCAAGTAGAAAAATGAATTACTATTATAACCATACGCATTGCTGCTATAGCTGCAAAAAATGACTTTCGTAACTGAATCCATTTGACAGTTCAAGAGATGACTTTAATAGTAATAATTTTTTATCCGGTAGTAAATCAGCCCCAGCTGTACAGATAAGTAGGATAAGCAGGAGAGATAAAAAATATGAGAGTGGGTGAATTAATAAAAAGCGAAAGTGTGGATATAGCAAAAACTCAAACTATGTTAGGCGACGTCAAGTTGATACTTAGGGTCTTGAAAATCCTAACCTATGATCCGAGCGAAATTACCATTTATCTACCTAACTTAATAAATTAATCTTTAAAATTTTTTTTCATCATTTTCAGTGGAAAATTGCTTAATTCCATTTTTATAAATTATATAGAGCTCAAAAATAGAAATCATTTTTTCAACTTTAAAGAAAAAGAAGAGATTCAAATAGACATGTTATGAAGATTTTCCTCTTTAGGATAACTTTTCCTCTACACTGTAAAAAAAATGGTGTTTAGAAAGCTATATGCCCTTTTGGTTTTCAAATATTTTTTTTTTTTTTTTTTTCAATTTTTAGCTATAAAATAAGTTTGCAAAATGATTGGCAATGAAAAAGAATTATACGCTCTTTTGGCTTTAAAGAGTTTTCTAAAGCCGAAAGGGCGTATAAAAATATGTCCTTTTGAAATTAGTGACGCGATATGTTTGAAGCTATTTTGAAACTGAAAAATTTTACAAAGTATATGGAGCATGTAAATTTTTTGGTTAGTGGTCATAAAATAACGTCTTTTCAATTTTTAATGAAAGAATAATTAATTATTAAATAAAAGGCAACATAATTAAATATTTGAACTATATTAAGGAAAATAAATGGAGTAATTTAATAAAAGATTCTGTTGAGCTGAAAATTAAGTTTAAATAGAGTTATTTAATAAATACGAGGAAAATGTAACTGCATGCCGTAATCTGGAATGACCCTCTCAATGGCCGTAGAATGCGGTACTCTTTGTCTTGCTTACTTCACTGCCATTAACAATAAACTTTCCTTTAATAGGATTTTGATGAGGCTATGGAACAATACTACAGCCATCTTCCAAATACTTGATAATGTTCCTTTACTCAGACATTCAATGTTTGCTCTTTAATATCATTATGTACTTGCTACTGTCGCTACTGTAACTATTGCTATTGTTCTTGTTTTTTTTTTTCCAATATTTATTTATTTTTTTTTATCCATTCGCTTTATTAGAAAACAGTTTTGAATGTAAGTTTATTAGTACTTATACTTTTTAAATGCTAGTATATATTTTTTCCGGACACGAGAATTTCGTTTCGTGGAAAATTTAAGTCTTAAATTTTTTTTTATTTCACTGTAATTGTTATTACCTTTTTTTACTCCATTCATTGAGGTAATATTTTTTTTTAAGAGTTATATAGCTACATAAATTACTTTTTTTACTAGTTAATGAAATTTTTTATTACTGCTGTTAAAAATACTTTCAGTTATTTGAGATTCAAATAATTAATTGTCGAAAAATTAATTTAACCTATTCAAGTATGAAAAAAAATTTTTTTTTTCCAGTTTCAAAAATTAAACTGCATTAATTTTTATAATAATAAAAAAGTTGTCTTAGATCAGAAAATAAATAAAAAACAATTTTCATTATCTAGAAAAAAATTTTTTAACAAAACTGATTAACTTTAGATACAAAAAAGAGATCATTACATCAATTTTCAGTGGTCAGCTTAGGATTTTTAACTTCTAGTTATGAAAATTGAAAATTTTCAAAACAGGAAGTTATTGATATCTGTCCGATTTTCGAAAATCGAGTTTTCATCAGATGTCGACATTTTGAGTTCCTAGAAAGCTACTTTGACTCTGTTTAAATGGACATTTGCGCGCGTGTGTCTGTGTATACATGTATATAATAGTACATTGTACAACTAGTGCGGTAAGTTGTCGATTGGCCACGAGAACAAAGTTGAGCTCACGGAGTGTTTACTTGTCTTCAAATTTACTTGTCGCACGCAGACAATCGTATAACACACACAACTGTCGTGGAAACAGTTGAATGGACAAACAGTTATTTGGCGAACAAAAGAGCGTGCGCTAGCACTTATATTGCATGAATCATAAAAACTAATTTTTGTCATACGGTATTTTGGAATGAATCAAACGATTTGAACCTTCGTTGTGGCAATCGAAAGGGCTCATCAAGATTTAAAGTTGAATAGATTTTGAAGTCGATCAGCGGAGTAGTTTTCAAGTTCAAAATGTAATCAAAGCTAAGTCTCAAAATATACTTTTGGTTCCAAAGATATCGTCGGACAAAAATTACTTATTTTCAGCGAAATGTATGTTTTTTTTTGTTCAAAAGTTTTATGAGCTCAAAAAATTCACAAATAATTACATTATCGAGCTGGCCTACAGGATCAACCGTTTTTTCCTGACCTTAACCTGTCTGACTATAGGCCGACGTCACTACTGCAACTGGACACACATAAATAGCCTATCATTTCTGTATTTATTGGCCTTGGCAGCACAAATTAGTATAAGAAATAGAATTATGGATCGAATGATTAATGATCAACTCTCATTTACAACCCAACTTCGCTATAAGACATCAGTAATGACTTTTCAATTTATTACAAATTATCTGCAACGTTTACCCTCACTAATTGCCTTAAACTAACTTAGAGTATGTACCAAGTAAAGTCAATCTCTCTTTTTCAAAAACAAAACATCAATAGTCTTATAGCGAGGTTAAACTGTACATTACTTCATGTTGGGGAAGTCGGGCATAATTTCTCGTGAATAATTCCTAGGCACAAAACACCTACTAAACAATATTGGATCGTTTACTGAAGACAAATAATCTCTCTAACGCTTTACGCTTTGTAAGCTTCTCAACAATAACAAATCCGGAACATGAGCTGTTAGATATTATCATAAATTTATTGAAACGTTAACTTGATAGTCCATTAGAAGTTATACTACAATTTTCATTCCATTTATGGTTGATCATCTTTATTTTACTGAACTATGGAAATTTAACGGATGTAGTCTTTTAAACGATCGTTATCACGCTTAAGTTTATTAAGGTATCGTGATAATTATATGTAATAGTTTTCATTAATAACTCTTTTCAGAAAAATAAAACTTTAAAATAACTTTAAAATACCAATATTCGCATGGTCAATTAAAGGGCGGCTTTAAAAACTTGAATAAATTTCCTACAAGTAGCTCGTAGGGGGTCAAGATTAAGAAGATGTTCCAAGTTAATGGAATTCGACTGTATTTGGTCTTAAATATAAAAGATGAATTGAAAAAAAAAACTATAGAAACAAAAAAAAAGATGCCTCATTAAATTAATTAATAATTCGTAATTAGAATAAAAACAAAATTTAGCCGTAAGCCTATACTAAGTGTCTAACTATATATTTCTGTAATCACGTTAACATGGCTCTCCTTTTACCACGTGGCAGTCTCTGACCATCAGCACTCTGACCGTACATCCTTCAAGTTACAAACCGTTGAACCTTTGAAGTGTATCGAAGCCATCGTACGGTATAAATTAATATTATACTTTGAAATAAAAAAAAATACACGTGTAATAATATTAGCATTAAAATCAATTCAAGTGTAAAGTGGTTGTGTAAAATGAATGTTCACATAAAGTAGATTATAGACTCTACTGTTTGATAATAAGCCAATAATAAAGTTAATTAGGTAAATTGAACTGGATAGAATTCAGTCATTGACTGTTCATATAAATGCCCGGAGCACATTAAATTTGTCGTTGGTGACAGGCTTATATATATATTTAGATATACATGTATACATAAAGTGAGATTTGAAGTATACTCATGTTCACATCATATGATACGAAGCAACGTTAATAGACATTTGCTCGCTGGAAGAGGAATTCGGTGTGTTTTGTACATCGACAGCAACGAGTGCTTTCGTCGTCTGCCTCGAAATAACCGCTGCAGAATAGGACGGTACTTGTCTCACTTGAACGGTGAAGAGTGCCTAAAGCTCTTGACTTCCTCATACCATTTAAATGCTACCTAACTTACTCTCTTTTATCCTGCATCCTTTATCCTTCATCCTTTGATCTTTTATCTTTTATACCCTTTTATTCCTTAACCTCCACTCTCCTACTTTCCACTTTCAAACCCTTTCTTTTCCAGCTATTTCTCTTCTCACTTATCATAATTACTACCCCATTATTTAATTAAAATGAAAGAAAAAAAAATGCTTCTTTACATTAAAATTTCGGCATAATAACATCAAAGTTAATTTAATTACTATTTTTAATAATATTTAATATTACTATTACTATTATTATAATAATAATTATTATTATTATTATATGAGCTTTGTAAAAAAATTTTATGTTAAATTTATGAGATTAATTTAATTATGCATTTATGAAAGTGCTGCAAATAGAGTTTCGAATAATTCTCACATATTGAAAATGATTTAATGACATTACATTTTTTATCATTGTTAATCAATGCTATTCAAATATATGAACATGTATATATATTTAAATGTAAATTTTTTACTCATTAAATATATATGTAATTAAATAATTATTAATTAATAATAATTATAATAGTAATATGGATGATTGTATTTGTTTTAATTAAAATATTTGAACAATTATCAAAGTAATTAACAACTAAATTAATAACTTTAAATCTGGCCATATTGACATTTACTTAAAACTTATAATTATTAATTAAATTATTTATTTTAAAAAAAATATTAATGAAAATTGAAATGTTTTTCACTATTGCGAGCAATCAGTATTATTGCACTAGAAGAGCACCTTCTTATTGGAAGAAAGATATATCTAATATACTAGTGTTTAATTTTGAGATGCTTTAAATTTAGGAAGAGCGTTAAATTTTCTACGAAATTATCTCCTGGGCTTATCTGTACAATGAGCCATTGCCGAGGTATAAAATTCCAAATTTAAAAATTTTTATCCCATGTTATTTAAATCAGAAATAAAAAATCCCGAAGCGACATCTCTTAGTATTTATATTAAGAGCTCAAACTATATATTGAGTATAAATCTACATAACATATTAATGAATTATTAAAAAAAAATTTATCTGCCCGTTCATTATCATTATATAACAATAAAAAACAGTACAAGCTGGAAAAAATAAATAGTAAAATAGTACCTGAGTATTTTCATCTGGATAAGGCGTTCTTATACGGCAGTCCTCAAAACATCTCGTGTCATAGCCACTAGGTGGTCGTGGGTATGGATCCTGAGCCGCAGCAGCTGCCGCAGCAGCGCAGCAATCCGGTATAGGTGCATGATAGCTCTCATACGGGCACTTAGCATCTACACTTGTGGCAGGGGTACCCGAAGCTCTCGACACTTGGTGGACACGTTCTTGTGGACCACCACCACCACCGCCACCACTATTCGAATAACCGCTAGTACTATGATGCATTCTGTTCTCCAGCACAAGTCTTGATCTCTGGTGTTTTCCCACGTCCTCCTTCTTCGTATATCTCCTCTTTCACTTCCCCCCTTTTCCTCCTCCTTTAACACACTCAGAAAATTAGGCAGGATGCTTTAGTGGTCAATGCATCCGCCCTCTATAACTCTGTCTATCGGTTCGGTAACTACCAATACTTGGCACGGACAAACCGAGGACATGATCGCATCCTCTTCATGTTGCTTTTCCATACCAATAGCAGCAGTTGTTGTAGCAGGAATACTTGCATCATTTCCAATTCTATCTGTAGTGGTTCCTGTAGTTGTAGTTGTACTTGTAGTTTCAAATGTAACAGTTGTCCTAATAGTAGTATTCATCGTCGAATCCTCCCACGCAATTGTATGGTCCATCCTCCAACACATTTAACTTGATATGGACCCACTTGTTAATGAATAACAGCAGCCTTACCACTAACACCTGCTACATAATATTATTATAATATATGTCTTTATGGCAGCTACACCTGCACTGTTTCCTTGTTTGATTTGATATATCTCCTCAATCAATCGTCAGTTTTTATTTATTCATAATTTATTTTATATTATTACAGCGTTTAATTGTTAATTATTGTGGTGGTGCGATGGTGATGATTTTTTATTTCCTTGTTGTTCGATTTAACTCTCAGCAACACCAGTCCAACTGCAAAACAAATAATTGAATCAGTCAGGCTTAATAGACGCTTGATTTCCCTTCTGCACTCACAACCATCCCTGCGTCACGGTTTTGTTACTCGCGAATTATTATTATTATTTTTTTTTTCTTTTTTTTTTTTTTTTTTACAATTATTATTGAATGCCGCGCCTAATATAAAGGTAATTTTAACGCTCGGTGGGTCTTTAGTTCATATACCACGACGACATTGTGTGCCATTTTATTTTAATTTTAAATGTTCTTTGTTCGGAGATTTTATTCAGTTTTTTTTATTATTAGTTATTGAGAGGGTGAATTTTTTTTTTCATCGATTTTATTATTTTTTTCTCAACATTGATTTGTGAGAGATGTATATGAAATGGAGAAATTGTTTTTTGTTGGTTATTTGGTGATGTGGATTCGTGTGGCAGTGAAAGAAATTTTTTTTATTATTATACTTTTTTTTTATTTTTTGAATAATCAAAGTCGCGGTGTTGGGTTTCCTGATAGATATATCGATTTTCGATAATGCGAACTATGTAGCTGGTAAATTTTGCAGGTCTCTAGCTTTGTGGGTTCAAAGGCTGCGAGCCTTTGAACGTGAAATCACGTCTCGGAAGTGAAAAAATTTCTTTTTTTTTTTTTTTTTTGTATTTTGGTTTTGATAAGATTTTATTTTGGTCTTTTTATTTAAAACTTGGAATTGATTTATAATTTTAATCAATACTTTAATAATAATTTAAATCTACTTACAATAAATAAAATCAATGCTTGAATACCTGATATCAAAAATTTGATGGTAAAAAAATATACCAATTTTAAAATTCAATTAGACATCCAATATTTTAATTGCGTATTTTTTTTCAACCACCCGATGTATAGGTAAGAAAAAATAGGGTAATTAGGAACAGGGGGTTATACTGTAAAAAGATAGCTCTTAAAAATGGGCTCAAATTTAACACCACGGGATGTTAAAATGAATAACACCGGTGTAATTTAGCGGTGTTAAAATACCGGTGTCAATTCGATGTAAAAAAAAAAATTCCACGCATGGAAATTAGAAAAAAAAATATAAAAATTTGATGAATATTATCTGGGGGAAATTTCAATTTCGGTATGTACTTATTTAAATAATTATTTATGTCATACGCAATTTATTTAAAAATTACACAACTTTCCGCCCACCATTTCAATCACCATAAATTTAATTAATTAATAAAAATGATGTTAACTGTATAATGATCGAATAATTAAAAATATTCACAAAGTAAAATATTTTAACACCGGAAAATTTTTTTAACACTGGTATTTACACTGGCGGGGGTATTTTTTTAATACCGCTTTCGGTGTTAAGTTTTAACACCGAGAATACTGAGAATTTCTATAGACTTGGTGGCATTGCTTATTTCATAAGTGATAACTTTTTTTTCCTTAGTGAACGATAATTTTGTAATTTTAACGAAATATTATTTTTTTTTCGTGATTCTTAGATCTTAAAACACTTCATATGGCTAATTCCAAAAAGACATATTTTTGTACGTCTTTTTGGCTTAAGTCACTAAGTTTAAAACCAAAAGGGCGTACAATTTTTTCCTTAATGCCAATCGTTCTGTAGACTTATTCTAAAGCTGAATATTCAAAAAAAAATTTTTTTTGAAAACCAATAGAGCGTATAATTTAAGCTTATGCTCTCTTGGCTTTCAAATTTTTTTTTTAAATTTTCACCTATAAAATAAGCCTACACAACAATTGGCAATTAAAAAAAAATTATACGCCGTTTTGGGTTTAGAGTTTCCTAAAGCCAAAAGGGCGTGTAAAAATATAATTCCTTTTTGAATTAATAGCGCGACTTATACTCACGCTCTTATACTGCGTTCAAAGTAAATTTACTTTGCATGTACACCGTTTCAACACCGAATGGATAACACCACTAAGTAGCACCACTTCACCAGTGAATTCATTTTAACACCGCCTTTTTTACATAGTATAACTACGATTAAACAAATTATTATTTTTTTAATGGATGGAATATGTAATGAGTCTAATTTCGATTTAAATATAATTCAGTTTGTGAATGAATCGCTATTGACTTAAAATTGCACAGAGAGTATATTATCATTTATTCAACGCCCTAACCAAAACGCCAAAAGCGAAGCTTCAGTTAATGATTATAGGTCGATAGAGTGGTTTGCGTTATTTACATTTGTAACCTTTAAGCTCTTTATAGAGAAAAGCACATACGCTAGCAGCCGCTCACTATTGGTCCTAAATTATCTTGTTTATACTGATTCCATGGTATTAAAACTTGACTGAAGCAATACTGCTAATTATGAGAAGTTTTGTCGCTCAAAGTGAACTATATTTGCACACCGTGTCAAGTTAGTGGCCGCTTTATACCAACTTGACGCTATTTCACTTCTTTCTACACAATATTCTGTTCTAAAACTCTTTAATTTTCCAGCGCAATGTTGACTTTCGTCTGAAATTTTCCTACATTTAATGTACATTATACATCAATGATGTTAGCAAATAGTTTTCAACGTAACTTTTTTTACAACTTTGCTTACTCTTGAATTAACAAATAATATCAGTAAAAACTTTTTCATTCTTTGAAAAGTTTGATGGATTTTTAAAATCTAGATTTCCATAAAAAATAAAAAAAAAATTTCATGTTTCACAATAAAAATGGTGAAACATGAAATTACAGAAAATGATGAAAAATTAGCTTGAGAGAAAATCTTATGGGAAATCTAAAGAATTAATTTTTTATGAGAAGAACAAAATTTTCTATCGACAAATAATGTTTCCATAAAATAAATGAAGTAAAAATGAAAAAAATATATGAAGATCGAGTGAATGAAAGTGCTTATGAATCACTTGTACTGATAATGTAGTACACTGGCCCCGAGAGACTAGACTGACTGGCAAAAATTCTAAAGAAGGATATAATACACACGTTCGACTCGGATGTTACGAGCTCATATAGTATTGAAGCCATAATTCCCAGTGGAAATAGTATATATATACCTCGGAATATAATATTTTTCTCGTATGCCATATCAGCAATCATTGTCATGGGTTTCCACCCGTTTCTACGTCTGATCCCATGGATAAAAAAAAGTTCAATACTCCGCATTCTCGGCAACCACTGGTCGTAAAATTTGAAAAAAATTGTAGAAAATGGAAACCGTGAGAAAATAACTAACAATTTTTTTTTTTCAATAAAAGTAAAATCATGAGTCCCAGCGCAGAGATTCATGCACTTTATTTTTCTTATATTACAATGCTCAAACAGCTTTTCTTTCTTTTGTCATTCCGTCACGTTGGGAAAGAGAATTCTCATGAGTTTTCTTCTCTGGTATTTTTATTATTTATTTTATTTCATACAACCTTACACCTTTCAGAACCTTGACTCGATTTTTACTGACGACATTTATATGCATTTATCCTTTGCTATCTCATTCATTTTATTTTATTTATTTCACTTTCTGCTTTGTGTTTTTACATTTTTTATATTTTTTCCTTATCTTATTTTCCTTCTTATCCTTTTTTTTATTTTATTTAATCTCGAAAGTACTTTTTATTTATTTTTTATTTTTTTCATTTTCTTTACATCTCTGTACAATCCTTTCTTTTATTTACTCTTTTTTAAGTTTTTTATAATTTTATTTACTCACAAGCTCATTCACAAACCCACCGCTGCAATAACGAACCTCAAATCCTGTGTACATAACTATGTTAAATATATTATCCACGATCTCATGATATAACAAAGAATATAAAAGAGTATAATAAATAACTATGCAAAAAAGTTTTATGAAATAAATAATAATATAATGGCTCGTAATAAAAATTATCACTATCTTTTACCCTTAATAGTGTTTTCAATTATTTTCTCTGCTATCCTAAGAAAAATAGTTTGTTCAAAAGTTTACAGATATTATTTCAGTAATGAATAGAAGTAGAAGGGGAAGGGGCGAATAAGCTCCTTAGAAATCTTAGCGATCACGTAATTTTTTCACTATTGTTACTTTTTTTTCCATCATTAAAAAAGTAATCGATTGCAATAGCACTCAATAAAAAAAAATAAAAATCAGAAGCAAAATAAGTTTGATTAGAAAATAATGATTTTGTTTTTTTATTATTTTAGACTTTTTTGAGAAAATAGGAAGGAAGATATGATAATGGGCCACTTGAAAAAAATCAATTGAGTTATTGGGAAATAATTGAACTTTGCTATAGAATTGATAAAAGAAGGTCAATTTTTGAAAAAGAATATTCATTTTAGTAAATGAAGTGAAAATTTTTTCATTGATTTTTACAATTATCAAGAAAAGAGTGTGATTGGATTTTTGAAATTATTTCTATAAATATTGAGTTATAAAAAAAATTGTAAGACCTTAACCCTTAACGGCCACACGAGGTAACTCCCTTTTTTTGAAAGTGTTTTGACCAATTTATTTGAAAAGTATAAGACCTCTAACTCAACTTTTTTTAACCCTGGGGTAACTAATCACCCCATGAGGCCGTTAAGGGTTAAGATGTTTTTGATCGTATGTTGACTAATAAAAACAATAGGCAGCAATAGTTTGATTTTGGTCTGGATAAAAACAAAGAAGACAATATAGCATAAGAAAAAAGTATGATTTTGATCTAGGTGACCAAAACCAGACTAAAAATTATTGAAAACAAGTCTGAAAATAGTCTAAATAAGGAAAAGTATAAGTAAAACTCGATTAAAGTTCACATAATTAAATACAAGAAAAAGTAAAATTGAATATAAAAAACTTGAAATTTTTATTTGATTTAACGCAGCTCAAATTTTTCGACCCGTTATTGCAACACTTCAAATTTTCTTCAACAAGGTATCTAAGACTATTTTTTGAAACAAAATAGTTGTCAAGATATTTTGAATTTGAAATTGCATGGGCTTTTTTGGATCCCATGTGGCCAATAAGGATTAAGTTTGACAGCCGTCTTTCAACAAAGATTCTCTTGTGTCAGATGTATTATTTTTTTATATTAGAGTAATTTCTTAATAATTCAAAATACTCTAGTATATGATTCAACTTTATCATCAATCCTCGTACTCTTTAAACATAAATTGGTGAAATAAGTGAATATTCACTAATTCATGTTTGGAGAGTAAGAAATTAATATTTACGAAAAAGTAGCTATATAGAAATGTTTATGTTCACAAAACATATTTCGATATACTTCCCCAATATTTGACGTTAACTCAAATTAAATTCGGTTGACAACTATCATCAAGTTACACAGAAATTTAATTCACTAAAATGTTATTTCTTCATGACAACTAAATATTTATTTTGCCATTATCTAAATATATGTTATTTATAGCAAACAAAAAAGTTTTGACCTAGAAAACTTATTATTCTACATTATTTTACGGATCAAATTAACTTTATCAATTTTTATAAAAAATACTCTGACATCGAATACTCCGTATACATAATTAATACAAATAACAATAATTGTATTTTTAAAAAAAATTTACAGCGATTAAATAACTCGGGTGTGAATTTAAGTAAGAGATAAAATTGTGATACAACTGACATTAACGATTGAGTTGACAAGGTGTAAATTTGTCACTCCGTTAGCTCCGGTTCGAAAACTGGCTTGGGTACTCAATATTAAGAACCCAGTAGTAAAGGAGAGATCACTGGTAAAGTGAATGACTGTACTGGTTGGGATTTCTGAAGGTTTTCTCGTTCACACTACGATTGCACAATTGCGGGCAAATGCGGTACAGAATAGTAAATTGGCTCCAACCGCATGGGTAAGTAGGGAACTTTGGGAAAGAGAAAAGGAATAGAGAATACAGGTTAAGACGAGGTGGAAGTCGGAATAACAGATCTAAGGTAACCAGATTATTATTAATCTGTAATATTACTTGAAAGAGAACTCGTTAAATAGACCATTACGGAGAAAAATAAAACAAAATATATATGTAATATAAGTGATAACTTATAAATTATTATCACTTATATAAGAAATAACAGCGCGACAATTACAGAGGTGGAAGAAAGGCAAAGAAAATAATGTTTATTTAGACGCAAGATGTTGGCTGTTTATAAACAACACTATAGTTGTCAATATCTGACTGACTCTAGTCGCGTCTCTATTCAATAAAAAGAGGGCAATTGTTTCGAGATATTTTTAAAATCAGTTTCACTTTCGTTACAGTATTTATAAATATAAATCCCATACTTCTTAGTGTTTAAAAAATATGTGTGAAAATAATAAATTATGATTTAAAAATATTTATTAATAAAAATTTTTTAGGTACCCATTTCTTCTATCCCTCTCTTCTAATGACTATAGCAGATATTACACGGAATGAAAATTATGGGAATAGTTCCTATGGTTTTATGAAATTTTTTCCTATACCATTATATGAACTACGACCATAATTATAGGAACAGTTCCTATAATTATAGGAATTCTACCCATAATATTATACACGGAAAAATAGAATCGGTAGCTGTTACCGATTAATTTTCGGCAACAGCTACCGATTATTTTTGGAGCCGTTACTGATTGCCAATCGGTAGCTGCTACCAATGATTTTTTTCAGTGTAGGAATGCTATCCATAATATTATAGGAATGGTGCCCATAATATTATAGGAATGATTTCTATAATTATGGAAATTTTTCCGATAATTTATAGAAAGGGTTCCTATACTATCATAAAGATATTAATTTTAAGAAAAGTGTAAAAATTACTTCTATAATACATAAAGATATTAACGAATAAAAAAACATAATTTCAATTATTGAAAAAAAAATTTGTATTTGACAAAAACATTCCCCGTTTATTATAGTTTTCATCATAAACTTGAATATTTTTCATTTATTCGTGCATGAAAGTGATCCCTGTATAGTAAGGGTTATTATAAGCTTAATCTAGTGTTTCAATGCAAATTTATCGTCGAAAAAGCTTTATTCAAATCTCTCCATGTCATGATAGAAACTTTACTATTTTTTAAATAATTTTTTTTTTTAATTTAATGGAATAGTTCCCATAACATATGGCCATAGCTCATATATTATAATGGGAGTGATTCTTATCATATTATATGAACTATTCCCATATATTACACTGTGAAAAATTTCCAACAAATTTTACTATGGGCGTATTGTAACACCGAACCATAAGAAAACTGGTACAAAATTTACGTATCCCATAGTAAACGGTATGCGCAGACGACACAATTGGGACCTATGCGCATACGTTTACTATGGGACACTTGTAAATTTTGTATCAGTTTTCTTATGGTCCGGGGTTACAATGCACCCATAGTAAAATTTAATGGGAATTTTTCACAGTGTATGGATACCACCACTATCTTAGTATGGAAACGATTCCTATATCTTTATGGGAACCATTTCCATAATTTACAGGAAAAGTTCCTATAATTTTCTTTCCGTGTACCATGTTAATACAGCTATTGAAGATTTGATCGATTTTCAATAATTAATACGTTATTTTCGAAATTTAAATATCAGTCATGTGGCTTGTTTGATTTCATCATACAAATAAATTAGTACATTCAATATTATCAAACATTATATATGTACATAGTTGTTATTAATTAAATGATATCATTAAAGTGTATAAAATAGCTTTGTTGTTGATAAATCATATTATTTTACACATGAATAATTTTAATACTAATAAACTCAGTACATTAATACAGCGGTTTTAAATGTTGTTACAAATTTTGAGGTAACGTTCAGTTGAGAGTAAAACTCGTGGCGTATTTAACATTATTCACACACACACTCACACTCACAAAAATCTTCCCTTGGAAATCGTTTTCAAAAACAAACCATATCTAAGTGGATGCTCAGAAACATAAGGAACATTCGCTTCAAATTTCAAGCCCGCAGAACTTAGAGTAAAAAAATCGGAAGTATTTTTATTTTTGACTCGGCTACAACCCCTTTTAATAATTTTTTTCGGCAGATATTCTCTCATCATGGCGGATGCTTGTGAAGATAAAGAACATTCGCTGAAAACGAATTCGAGAACCTCAAAACGTCAAGATGTGTTAAAAATTCGATTTTTGAAAATCGGACTGAAACTAATAACTTCGGTTTTTTTGAAAATTTTTATAGCGGGAAATCAAAAACAATTTAAATTGAAAAAACAAAAGTATTGAAACGATATAAATAGATATGATGGTAAAAAGGTTTTTAAATTTATAGGAATTATAAATATTGAGTAGACGATTATAATATTATTAAAAGTTATGATGTAAAAAATTTTCGCTTTAAGTATAAGAGGCTAAAGTGAACGAGAATTAAAGAGAAGTGTATGCAGTAAAAAGTGTGAGGAAAAAAAATAAAAAAAATTAAAAAGGGAAAAAAAAGGTGAAAGGAGATATGTTAGAGCCGAAGGAAAAGCCGATGCAGCCGTTAAATCTAACCCTCCAACTACTCTCTTAACGAAGATATAGACCATGCACGTTCTCACACTTGGTCAACCTTCCATTCCTTCATTTCTACGCTACTTGCTTCTAAACTTAACCTCTTTCTCTATCACAACCTTTACCCACACTAATACCCGCACTCGCACCCACATTCACGTTTACCAGCCCTTCTCTTTATACTCCATTTCAATTTAATTTGGTTAACGTAGTTTCCAGCATACTTGCGTATGTTTCACCCCCTTTACAACAAGTTTAATTGTTTCTAGACGCACAGGCTCTCATCTTAAACAAGTTTAATGCGTGTTTAAAATAAAAGAAAACATAGACATTAAACAATTGTATTTAATTAAAGAGATTAATTTTTCAATGTTCATCTTTTCGTAATAAAATATTTTGAATAAAACCTTATCGACTTTTAAAAATTTATGTAGACCTATTCAAAACGACTACTTTTTTTTTTTCAAAAATTCTACGGAAAATATTGTTCAAGATGATGAAAAAAAAAACACTGTTAAAGTATGAGCTCTTGGTATTAATATTAACAACCGCCTCATCGCAATTTTCGATTTCCCATTTAAAAAGCGGGGGAAAATTTTATTTATAAATTTTGAATTTTATCACCCATCAGTCTATCGGAACAATCAGTAAACATGCTTGTAAAGACGATTTGACATATGGAATTAGTCGAAAAAATAATTTTGATCGTAAAGCACACAAAGCGCGTTCGACCTTAAGGTGTGCAAAAATGTAATATTGATCGTATAGATAAGAAAATGTACCTTGAAGCAACATATATTTTTTTTTACTTTTTCTTTCATCCTTAAGTGCGACTGGAATGATCCAATTAGAATTGATCTCGTGGGAATACGACGGTCTCTTTGAGGTGTACAAACTTCGTTAGTACGCCTCAGAGTCTGTTAAACTCTCTCTACTATCGCCCCGCAAGTACTTCCACGTTTTAGCTTGACAACACAAAATAAGACATAGAACGAAGAAAATTGATGGATTAGTCATTTGATATATTATGACAAGATATTTATTGCCACTACTAAATTCGATTTTCTTTTATTTTTTTTATGTTTTTTTATTATTCTCGGTAGTAATATTCTCACCTTTTTCAATAAGTTTCTACGAAAATTCACCGTTTTTTTTATTGATAATTCTCAATCATCATTTTTATTTTTTTCAGAAAGCTGTCTTTTAAATTTATAAATTTTTTTTTATTCCAAGTCGGGGCAAAATGAACAGCTGAAAAATTTTCATTTGAATTGAGATTTTCTTACCGTTTGTGCAATAAAACAGTAATATAGTGAAAATAACAGTATGTAAGCAAAATTGATGTCAAATTATGAAATGAAGTTCTTTAAGAGTTAATTAAAAAATAGAAAAAAAATCAAAATCTGGCCAAAATAGAAGAAAATACTTGCATAAAAAAAAATTATTGAGCAATTTGAACTGTCCTCGCATAATATTTCAAAAATTGGGCTACAAATGGACCACTATAGATTATATTCTTCTGGTTTTGTTAAAAATCGGTTTTTTAATGTCGTTTTTAGTATATACTCCATTTTCCCAAGAAATTAAAAAAAAATGTTTAGGACAATTCGAAATTTGTCTGATGTTTATAAATTTAAGTAAAAAGTAAAAGACAGCGTATTGAGGAAAAAAAGAAATAAATTTTTTTTAGTCTCCCTTGTTTGGCTGACCCTCTCCTATATACATTTATATATATATAAGTACCATTATTTTTTTATTTATTGTCATAATACGATTAAATATTAATTTATAAATTTTTATTGCATCATTACTATCATTTTCGAGATGAGCTATCTTATATATCCTTAATCTGTATTAATATATATATATATATATATATATCTGTTAATTCACATATATATATACATAGGTGGATATATATTATGTACCCAATTTCACATTGATTCCATTAATCTTCGATTCACTTGGGGATTGAACGTGATCATCGGCTTACACATTCATCCCTCCTACACCAGACGTAAATATTTTATGAACTTTTGACCTTAAGACGCATATTGTCAAAAACATTAGAATGATAAAAGATAAAAAAATAAAAAGAACGAGTCTTTCAACTTTACTTTAACCTGTCACTATAACAACAACATTTTTCTTCTATTAAATCCACCCTTCATAAATGTATTCTCTCATTCATTTTATGTACACGTCTCACTCGTCATCTCTTTTATTTTGCAGTTTTTATTTTTTTTTTTTTTTTTTTTTTTTTTTTTTTTTTTTTATTTTGAAGACACGGTTTGTAAATAAGATATTTATTTCACGCCTCGGGAGTGACAAGAAACACTAGGGTGAGAGTTTGCATTTTTTACCGCCATCATACGTTTATCACACACTTATTTGTTCAAGTTGTTTGCGTTTAATTTTATGACACTTTTTAATTTTTTTATTTTATTTTAATCTCTTACTTTTCCTACCTATTACTTTTTTTTTTGTTTTCTTTACTCCCCAGTGAGGTTTCCTTTGATACTCTGTAAAGTGAGATAATCTAAAATTGACATTTAATTCGTCTATGTCGTTCCAGTAACGGTAAAGTTTAAACCGCAAAATGAAAAATTTGTTTTGAATTTACATAATTTAGCTATTTATCAAATGTAATTTTATGTTTTGATTTTTAAATATTTTATTTGAGTTTCATATAAAATAAATAATTATAAAAATACCTGAATCCAAATTTAAACCATAGATTTAATGTACTTGCTATTGAAATCGCAAATTGGACCTTTATAGACGCAAATGAATATTAAAACCTACTTTAAATGTATTCGACGTATAAAAACGTACATAAGACGTTCGCAATTGTAAAATGTCGATAGAACTTACACTGCAAAAAAAGTCTGAGCAACCTTTGTCTGCGTACGTTTAAAATACGGCGTAATGATCATTTACGTCTTTAAAAGTTCAATTTACTATTTCAACGTCAATTACGTTTGATCTACCATTTAAACATCGACTAGAGAAGTAACATTAAATATTTTATATATTTTTAGTTTGATTAAATATTTCAATCTCTTGTTAATGATCTCTTTGATCTCATAAATTTTTATTTCACATATCTCGAATAAAAATTTAATATTATTTTAGCATACATTCAAAAAAAATCAAACATATGAAAGATGAAAAATAACTCAATTACATTAAAATATTAATATAGTTCAATTACTATATATTACAAAATTAATCATACTAATTAAATTCTTCAGTATTTAAATTTTAACTCAATCAAACATTTATATCTATGATAAAAAAATCTTTTGAAAGAATAAAAAAAAATACAGGTTTATTTAGAAAGAATTCATAAGAAATTTTATGCACCCCCCCCCCCCCCCCACACACACACACACACATGCGCGTGTATATACATATGTCGAAAAAATGAATTTTTTATTTCCTATTCCAGCGTATGTAACCTATAAAATGAATTTAAGTCCCAATAGCTTTTTGGGTGGGCTCTTAATAAGATTTCTCGTAAATAATCACAGTAAGATCCCTGACTTGGCATTTGTAATCGGGCAAATAAGCTTCAGCCTGATTAGTTGCCTGTTTGGGCTTCCAACAATATGGTTCCGATATTTGCTTTCGATTGAGCTTCTGACAATGCTCATAAAATTTGGGCAATGTATTTAATCCTGGCTAGTTGCCACCTCCAGCTTACGACAATAAGGAAACTGGAGCCTGTCCTGACAGGGTCCTTCAAAAAAATTATATAATCGGGCCTTCGTATCCCTCCCCTACTCTCTAAACATGAATAAGTTAAATAAGTGAAAATTCACTTATTTTTACTAATTCATGTTTAGAGAGGATCGGATGCTGTTTGAAAATCAGGCATTTAGAGATATTTAAATCCTATTTCCGTTTGAGGTTCCAAAAATTGCTTATAAGATTTTAAATTATGTAGACTGAATAAAAAAAAATTCAAAACTATTATTGACAAAGAATCCAAAATAATTTCTGTTGAATCGGGTAAGAACAGTATTAAATAGTGTTTTTTAATTTTTGAATATTTTTTTCTGAAAGATGATTAAAAAAAAAAAAAAAATAATCCTCTATTGAATAATCATCTAGATTTTTTTTTATTCGTGAAAGTTTAAAATTTTAAATATCATTTTGGTTAATTTTTAAAAAAATCGTTAAACTGAGTATTGATAGAGATAAGAGGCTTAAAATTTATATAGGAGCTTTTTCAACACATACGATAATAAATCGAAAAATCAATTACATTCGAAATAGTCGAAGAAAAAAACGGTTGATTCAACCATATATATATATATATATATATATATATATATTTACGTAAATATTTCTATTAAAACACTCAGATATTGAGTGTTTGAGTGACATATTAATTAATATAGTTGAAATAAACAATGCATGAGTATGTATGTATAAATAAATTTAGAAACTGTTTATACAATAATCCAAGCATCGATTCTGGTCGATTTATTTTTCTGCGTTAAATCTATATGTCGTCATGAATATACTATTCGGAATGTTGAACGCCTGGTTGTAATTTGCTTATCACACGGCAACTCACACAATATTTGTTGACTTGCCTCTATATCCCGATTCGTGTTTACCTACCGCTTCAGGCTTCGATATATTTTGTTTCTCTCCCTTTTTCTCTCACCCACATGCACCGAAGCTCCCTTTCTATATTTTTTCACTCTTCATCCATTTAAATATTTATGACGGACAATTTAATCGAGACATTTGACCACAATGAAAGTTTAACATACGTGATTTAATGACAAAACCCCATGCAATTAGTATTTAAATTTTTTATTATTAAAATGATATCATTTGAAAATTTAATTACTTTTTATTAATTAATGTTTATTATTTTTTTTTGTTCACTCGCATATAAATAAACCTATCAAATAATTGATCTTTTAGAAGGATCAAAGGATGTTACATAATTGTATTAAATATAGAAAATTTAACTGCCCCAGAATAAATAATATTTTTTAAATATTTAGAAATCTAATCAAGTATATGGTTTCGTAATAAATTTAATTTATCAAGTTCAATTTAATATTTAATGGAAGATAAACTGGCCTTTCAAAGGATAAGCGGATGAGCTGTTAGTAAAAAATCTAATTTAAAGTATATAGATGGATAAAAAAAAAGAAATGGTTGACCCTAGAGGTCAGACTTGAAACTTTATGCTGTCGTCGAGTTCACAGAGAAAAAAAAATATATATGTATACGGTGGAAGGGCGGGAAAAAGAAACCGATAAAGAAATGATGAATTCTTATACATTTGAATATGGTGAATCATTTATTTTTTTTTTTTTTTTTTTGACTTTCATTTGAAGTAATTAGAGCAAATTTCTAGTTGCCATAAAAAAAAAAAATTCCCGGGTGGCCAAAGCGAACCATCCCCGAAAAAAAGTCAAAAAAAATTTTTTTTTTTTATTTAAATACAAAGATTATACGAAATTTTTTTTTATCTAATCTAATTGAAAAAAAAAATTTGCAATACTTTTAATAAAAACATGCCGGAAAAAAAATATGAAAGATAAATAACTTTTATAAAATTTAAATATAGTGAAAAAGACACCACATGTATTTTTTGTGGCCGACAATTCATTAAATCGACTTTGAAAAAAATTTCAGCAAATTTTTAGTGACCCAACTTGCCCACCCTTTTCATAAATGCCTTTTTGCTGACAAATTTTGTTCGTATTTATTGTTAAAAATAATTTCTCACAAACGAAAAGAAAAATTTTTCTTGAAGTAGAGTAGACATAAAATTACAAGGTCACTCGGAACTGTTTGAATATTTTTTAAAAAAGTACAGATACAATTATTCTGTTTCATTTATTGTTATTTTTTACTATCAATAAATATTTTGATGGACTTATCGATCGTTTAAACGCTATATTGTGATGTAGAGCGTAGAATTATAGTCAACATGGGCAACTTTGGCCTGTCAGAGTATCATTTTCCGCTCCAAAAAATAATATTTAGACATGACATAAATAATTTTTTTTTATTCACGTAATCAGTATTTTTTTGCACGTACGTTATACAGTAAATTACGATTGAAAGTTAAATAAAAAGGAAAAAAAAATTGGGATGACCAATTTCACTCCTATATTTAATAGAGTTCCTAAATAATAAATGTTGAAATATACATATATATTTACGTATAATTTATAATAAAAACCAATGATATTATTCAATTATTTTCATAAATAAAATATAATTTCAAAAGAGTTGAAAATTCTAAAGATCTTTTCATCATTTTTTTAAATTTTCTGAAAAGGTCAAAAACTAGGCCATGGTCAATTACTAGGACTTATACTTTAAAGAGAATGAAAAAATAAATTGTAATGAAATTTTTTTTTTTTGTATAAAATTTGTTTATAAATATTTTTAAAAAAAATTTTACTTTTTTTCTGAAATTGAGAAAAAAATAAAAAATTTGATTGACTATTTATAAAGATAAATTTTTATGTAGCTTGATAATTGCTCTTTTAAAATGATATATTTTTTATTCATATTGTGTAGAAGAGGATTTGAAACAAATAATAATCAAGTAATAGGAGGATACACTAAAGAAAAGATTTTAAAAAAGTAAAAATGATTGTGTAAGTTGTCTCTACAATACAACAACGAAAGCTTGTTCTCGCTGTCGGATTAGATTCGACGATGAGAGCAAAATGAAAACTTGAAAGGCAGAGATGCAATAGTCTACTTGAATGAAAAAATCCCTTTTTCTTTTTCTCGAGTTTTATTTTGTAATAAAAAATTTTCACTTCTCTACATCATATTAACCCGAATAAAAAAACAATACGAATAAATTTAACTTCTATTGATATTAATGAAAGAAATATTTAATCCTCTTAGTTTCTGAATCATTAAAATTAAATTAAACACATCTATTCAGAATTTTTATCTCAATATTTGCAGATTTCAATGATTTCTTTTACTGTAACATTATTTTCAACTTCCCGCCAAAAAATTGAAAATTTTCAAAAAAAGGAAAGTTAGAGGTTTCGATCTGGTTTTCGAAAATCGAAGTCCTAACAGATCTTGACGTTTTGAGGTTCTAGGAAACTATTCTGACTAATTTCAAAATGATGTCTGAATGTATGTACGTACATGCGAGTGTAAAAATTCTGTAACTTGAACAAATGAACCGATTTGGGTTTTTGAGGTGAAGTTCGAAGGGGCTCATCAATTCTAACAACTGAAAAATTGAGCATTGGTAGGACACTTTCAGAGGTATTTCAAAAATAAAATTTTTTCAAACCTGATTTTTTGGGATAATCTGTAATGTACTCGATGGATTAATTACAAAATCTAATCAGCTCTAAAACTTTATAAGCTACATCGAATGCGACCTCAATCATCAAAATCGGTTAATTAGTTCAAGAGAAACCGTTATCGAAAGAATTACGAAAAAGTCTTTTTTCTAATCAAATTCAAATTGTTGAGCTAAACCCAGTTTTCAACAGATCTCGACATTTTAAGATCCTAAAAAACTATTTTAACTATTTTCACGAAAACACCCAAGTGTACATATGTGTGTATGCACATACGCACGTTTTTCAGATTTTTTTTCTTCAGATAAACCTGGTGGTAAACCAAAAATATCTCATTTCTCTACATTAACATACAAATAAAAAAAATTTAAGCTTGAAGTATATTATTTAAATCTGCTGTAATTAAGTATAAAGAAAAAAAATTATAGGGATGGTTTCTATGTGGTTCTAAAAAAACCATTCCTTTGCGGCGGTATAGGATTACACTCAAAAAACAAGTGTGTTTTTTAATCACATCTAAGTAGGTTACTTTTATAGAATACATGAGCTTAAATAAAACTAACTTATAACACGTTATATGGTCATATTAAGTCCATGTATTTTGAAAAAGTACATGGACTTTTGAATCATGAAATATACATATATTTTTCCAATTGTAATTTTTTGCTCTATATTATTTGAAAATTATGTTATTTTAGTAATAAAATTTGCTTCTTTCCCGACTATTATGTTAATTTTTCTTTTCGTTTTTTTTACAGTGTAACAAGAACATTTCGTTACAGATGAAGAAAAAACAGTATGTAGAACTAGAAAAGCTGGCGAGGCATCTCAATATTATCCGCGTGTTTGCCGCCCCCGCCTATGACTGCGATAGACAATTACGCACACGGGTTCAAATGTTTAATTTTTAGTAATCTACTATTGTCGAAAAGCTTTTATTGTGCAGAATAAATAATTATTTTAAAAATTTAACTGAGTTATTTTTGATTTAAAAAAATTCAAACTACGCATAATATTTATTTCAACCAGTAAACAAACCATTGAAAATGCATTTGAAAAATTCCATAAGTCTATTGATCGTAACTTTTTTTATTGAACCTAACATGTTATTTTATTATTAAAAATAAATTCCAATGTAAATTTATAAAAAAAATTATCCATGAAAATTGAAATTTCCGCTAGATTTCAAGAAATTAATTTTACTCCTGTATCAACTTTTATAAGATAATTAATTAAAAATTTTATGACGTATTTAAGTTTCATTGAAATTAATACGTACAGAACGATCGTATAAGAGCTCCATCACGGAAACCCTAAAAATTAAAAACTTTCATGTTTTGCACGTGATCCACATGAAAATACGTTACTTGAAGTTTTAGTTTCAATTATAAGAATAATAATAATAAAAAGTAACTATAGAAATAAATTAAATAATTTCTTAATTACACTAAATTTTTTTCTATAATCTAAATATTTAATGAACATTCATATGAAAAAACATTAACTTTTAAATTAGAGATACAATTGACTAATTTTAAATGCACTTTTAATCTCACAACACCACATGTAATTATTCTGTTATATGGTTCTTTTCATAACTTTTTTGTACTACTGTCACTTGTGGTTTTACTTTTATTTTATCTTGCTCAGCTTTCAGTATTAAACATAGCGAAAAATCTTTCAAATTAATTTTAATTATACGCGTTTAAGTTTTTTATTATAATTACAACAGTAAGTAACATGATTTGTAAAATTTTATTTTTTTGCTAACCTCAGTAATTTTTTCTCTATCAGAATAATATACCTCCCTCTCCACTTAAAATTATACTCAGGCGTTTTTTTACTATAGTATATTATATACCAAATCTGATACTTTTGGCCATTAAATTATCTACTGATTACGTTTGTATTAAAAAGAAACTAATTATCCTACATGTTATAATTATTTTTTAAGATGAACAATATGTTACTCCAATCCACCTAAATTTACCCATGAATTAACATTACAATGGGTAAAATGGGTCCCCGACTATTTTTGTTTTTATGGTATAGAAGAACAATATAGTACTGGGGGAATTCAGGCCACCAAAAATTTCGTACAAAAAAATTTCAAATTTAAAACAATTAAAATTTTCAAATTGTTTCGGGGAACTCATTTTACCCGACATTAAAATTTTTTTCAATTACTCAATCATATTGTTACACGATAAAAAAATCAGGAGTGAACTCGCAATTTGTTTTAATTCGCATTCATTCGAATCCAGAGTTTTTTATGTAAAAATAAAGTCCTGCGAGGATTAGATAAATAAAAAATCACCCCTCCACATTCGCTTTAAACTTAATCCATGTTTACTCCAAAAATTTTTTTGCAGTATCAAATACTTATTCAGGGAAATTGCTGACATTTTTTTGCAGAAAGCCCATCCCCTTCCTACCCCCTCCTTCATTTTTTCGTATAAAATTTACAATTAAATAATTTATTCGTCTGCTCGATAATAAATTTCGAAAATATATGAAATTTTTATTGTAAAGCCTAAGCTGCGAAATATAAAGTTTGGATTCCTCTCAATAGTAACGACCTCGCATAAACACCCCTAACACGCTTGATGACACACTTATTTCCAGAGTGTAGTTACTTGAATAATAGGATTTACTTTTACAATATCTAGGATCTTTCTTATCCCCGTGGGTATAGTTGCTACGTTATATTAATATTAAATTATGAGAATAATTCTTATGATACCTTGGAATAATTCATATCTATCAGACTGTAATATTATAGCAACATTTTCTTTCACGCTTACTCTTTAAAATTTTTGCTTCTATAAATTAAAAAAATTGAAAATTGAGAATCTGTCATATAATTAATTTCTCAAACAATAAAAATTTTATATTGTATTTAAAATAAAATTCGAGTACTGATACTTGAAATATTAAACTACTTTTTTTTAACATGGCTCAACACCGAAAAAAAAACAAACCGATAGCGGTGTTATTTTAACACCAATAATCTTAAAACCGGAGCAAGGTGAATTTAAACCTATTTTTTTTTTTTTACAGTAGTCATCATAAAAGTGTATATAATAATAATTTAAATTAATGATATCAGATAAATTAAATTATACTATTAATAACATAGAACTAATTGAATTGTATTATTAGAATAGTGAGTGATGTTAAAACAAAAACAACAATCGCTCAACAAAGTAAGAAAGATAATAGTAGAGTAAGAATACAAGAGAGTAAGAGTGAGAATGAGTAAGCGAGTGAGTAAGTAAAGACACTGACAGTGGTAATGAGAGAGGAGGACAAAGAAAGATGATGTGCATTCAACTCGTCCGATCTTTACCGTGAGAGCGCACAAAATGCCGTCGTCGTTTAGCGTTAATTAATTTGACGAGAGAAATAAGCGGCGAGGATACTACTGTCATGTTGTAGAGACTGTTGGCTGGGAAAACAATAGCTTAGTATATTATATATATATACCAGTATATAAGTTTGATCAAATTCATTATCTTGAGTAACATCAGCACTATTCAATATTCATGACATTTTTTTTTTTTTTTTTTTTTTCAAATAAAACGAGTAAAAAATCGTTCACTATTAAAAAAAAGAAAAAAAAACAGCGTTGACTATTTTAAAAAGCATATTGAGTGATACAGACTGTAACACGCGGTTCGATCATGCATTAACTTGCACTACTAGCTCATACATTTTTATATTTATAATACCATCAGCCTACGCTAATCAATAAAATTTCCCGTTCATTAACAACAAATTTATTCAGCTTTGTTTAATTATTATTTTAATATAAACTAATAGCGTCATTCGTTTTTATAAATAATTTAAAAAATATAATTATTTTTTTATATATTAAATAAATTAAGTCAATTAACTTTTTTTCCGGATGAAATTGTTTCCTATTTTTATTAATTTAAATAATTTGAATATTTATAATAATTTAAAAATAAATTAAAAAATTAAATTAAAAATTCATACATTTTTTCAGCTCAATTATTTTTGATAAATAATTTTTGAATAATAATTAAGCCGAAAAAAAAAAAAATAAATAAAAATTGTTGACACAAAGTCATAAAGAAAACAATTGAATTTTCTCTGATATCTAGTTTCTGGTCTCCAGTATCTAGTATCTAGCAATCCAGGTTTTCATTTTACGTGTATTTCCTGGGCAAAGATGCCAAAGCTTCGAAGAAAGGAAGTTACGAGGAAGTATAGCCGAGTGAATTGCAATAACGGCGTCGAGACGTCTGGAGCGTAATGCCTGATAGCTAAACCACGTCTCAATAATTGTGTAATAAAAAAATTTATATCACAATAATTAATTACCATTACAAGTGCCATCATATAATTAACGAGTAATTCACCATATAATTTAACAATAATATCAATAATAAAGTAACATTTGAATAAATATTTATGATAAATCACAAAACACAAACACACCTTTTTGAATAGAGTTCACACTTGGTTTAATAAAATTTAAAAAAATTTTTAATAAAAAATTTAATTTATTTAACTACTTAATATATTTATGTTTATATTTATCCCGTAGATTATTCTCTTTGAGTGCGTCGCACAGGATTAAAGCTTTCTCGTCATCTCATCCTCGACTGGGTGAGAAACTAGTGCCAGTGGGAAATGCAGAGGCGACGCGTGGGCAGTGAAACTGACGGTGCGGATATTGTAAGGATAACGAGTACGACATACCAAGGACAAACATTATTTAAACTACTTTATATATATATATATATATTTTTTTTTTCATTTTTATTTTAATTTTAGTAAAAAATTTTGTTTAAAAAATTTTTATTAAATTTCCTCGGTATCTAAATTGTTTATTTTAAAAATTTATTTAAATAAATGAAGTATTTATTAAAGTTTAAATTTATAACAACAATAATAACACGTGAGTAACACAAATAGCACGTTTAAAAAATGTTCACATAAATATAAAATAATTTTATCACACAATTCACACACGCATAATCACATGCACACATTGCTTTTTTAACGGTAAAAAGCAAACCGAAGCGCGCTTAACAGTCGCCGCGGTAAAACTACTGGGGATTTCTGGTGCTTTAGAGACCCGGCCGGGTAGCTCCCATGGCAACCCTACTACCCACCGAGCATTTCTCCTTTTCTATCCACCCCTACCAGCATACATTTGCTATCCTACTATTCTCACCCCTGCGATGTCTCGTTTACCCCCACCCCCTTAAATTCCGGTAAGCATTTTGGCCCCCACTATGACAACAAACCTTATCCCCACTGTACGATTCAACAGAACCCTACTTTTCATTTCTAACGCATAACGGACAAACGAACGAACGAACGACATAAACGCCATCTGCAATCACAATTTAACCTGCGCGGTAAATTCACGCGCGCATGTGTGCCAATATGTGGATATGTATAGTAATATAAAATCAAGTAGAGGTGATGAAGAAGATGATAATAATAAAGTAGAAAAATAGGAAAAATAAGAAGATAGAGTAGAAAAAAAAACGAAATTGAAAAAAAGCTCGTGGCGGCATTCAAACTGTGAATCTAGCTCTCGTATATTCGCGAGCTTTCGTGTGTCTATGCATCACTAAAGCCATAAGAGCTTTCATTGACCTTTGCAGGCAGGCAAGCGAGCGAGCGAAAGCTTTCACTCACCACGCGTTTTCAAACTCTTGGGTTTTTTCCAGCGGCTAAACTTATTTATTTTTAGGCGGTTTCCTAGTGAAGCGTTAAGAAGTTTTATAAGGGCGAAGAAATACAAGAAATTTGGGGTAAATGGGTGGCCAGGAAGTAGAGAAAAGTAAAAAGAGGAGAACGTTAAGAAATGGAAAGAGATTTTTAACCCGATGGCGTACACGTTTTAGTTGAGAAATTCGTTTTTTGGGTTGATGATGTGAGTAATGATTATGGCGAGTGTTTTGTTACTTTCTTTACTCTTTGTCAAGTTTTTCTTTTCTTTTATTTGAATGAGTGGCTGCCGGGTCGTAAAGTCTGCCTAAGAGATACGTCTGCGTTCATTAGCTTGAAAAGTCACATGCAGATTGTTGAAACTTTTTTTTTTTTTTTTTTTTTTTTTTTTTTTTTTTTTTTATATATTTATGCAGAAGGAATTTTTGTTTTAATTAACACAAATTGCGTGACATGGTCTAAACTGGTTTAATGAAACTTTATATGTCTAACTAAAGTTAGATGGATTAAAGTGTCTGGAATAATTTAAAAAATGCATGAAAAAAGTTTATTACTCTTATACGTAATTATTAACAATTTCAGTTTATAATAAAGCCATAGGTTACTAAAATTTGACAAACAGTATTTTTACTTTTGTTAGCAATTTTAAATAAAGACTAAAGATAGTGAATCTATAGCAGCTTACACTGAATCCATGAAAATAATCAAGAAAAAAAAAATTCCAGAGTACCTTAATGTTAAATAATAACAGCCTCTAGCTGCCACTCAATCTTTTATTTGCAATTCTGTTATAATTGATACCATTACTTTTTTATTTATCGATAAGGGAAGGATAGGCAAATCGAGACCGGGCAAAATTACCACTGAAAATTTTGTAAAAAACTTGTTTTTTTTTCTAAAATTCTTCTCAGCCGTCATTTATGACTCTTAACATCATTTTTTACAATTTCGAGTAACTCAAAATTTTTTCGTATTTTTCTCAATGTTTTTTTTTTTATCTAGAAAATTATTCTTCATCAGTTTTTAGTTTCAAAATTATTTATTACATAGCCTGAAAAAATACAGGGGATGTCTTTTCCACTAAGTTCAAATTTTAAAAAAGTTATTGATCTTCAATACTTTTTTTTTACGTCTTTATTTATTAACTGAATTGAAAATCACTATCTTCAGTTAAATGAGGTATAAACGATTTTATCATATTATTTAAAAAAAAAAAAAATGATTTTCATGGCAACTGGAAACTTGCTTTAATTACTTCGGCATATTTGAATGCACGAAAATCCATAATTTTTTTAGAAGTCCCATTTGTCCGCCTCTCCCCTATTCATATTATTATGTTAAAAAATGATTGATTACTTTATAAAAACGATTGAATGTTTTCATTTTTAATAAAAGATAATCGATATTTATTTTCATTATTTCCTAAAGTTAAATAATTGTGAAATATTCTGCAATTTGTTTAACCCTAGAACCCCAAGTTTTTTTTTAGGTCATGTTCCAGCAAGTATTTCCATGTAGAAGTTTTAACTACCGATCGCATTAGAAGTGAGAAGTATCTAGAAAGGACTTATGCCATAAATGTCATTATTCATGTACGCAATGATTTATTTTGTACATTATTTTGGGTCTTGGGCTTCACCTAACTCTGGTGTAACTGAGTTATATAATTGATGAGATTTTTTAGACCCCGGTTTATTATGTACAGGTATTAAATGTTTCTAAGACCTTGACATTGATTTCTAATTAAAGTTTTTGATTTTTTTTTTTTATTAATCAGTATTGTTAGCAAGTATATTTTTTTATCAAATCTACATGTATATTAAACCACTTTAAAAATGTACAAAACATAAAAAAAAAAAATGTTTCTTTTTTTTTTGTTTAGTTACAGATTTTATGCCCGCAATAATAAGTTTTTTTAATGGCAATAATTTGTTTTATTTTCTTTAAGCATCAGTATAACATAATAGATTCAGATCACCAAAGTCAATAAAACTGCGTGATTTTATTAGTCCCCTTTTTGTTCGAACATCCCCTATATTTAACGATTTAATAGTACTAATTCAAATAAAAAATTTCATTAAACGAAACTAACAAAATAATTTATTGATGTAATTAAAAATTTATTATGCTCAAATAAAATAAAATTTTGACTGAACTTAATTTTTCTACGATTCTGTTTTTTTCAAAAGTTCGCGGCTGAAAATATAATTTAATTTTTTAAAAAATAATATTTGTGCATAAATTTGATACATAACAAATTATATGTATATTCATGTACTAGTTAAAGAAATTTTAATTCAGACCAGTAAATTAAAAAAAAAATTTGTCAAGGTTAACGTACACTGAAAAAAAGTGTGGCTATCATAACCATCTAAAGGGTTGTCATAGCAAAATGTATCGTTAACTTGGCAATACTAGTTGCTGCATCAATTCGTTTCAATTTCAATGAAAAGTATTCTTAAGAGCATTTTCAGACAGTACCTCTCACTTTTTAAAAATATGCAATGACTTTCAACTGTCAATTGAAAACAGGACCACGTAGTCGTAATTTCGTTGAATAATAAAATTTAAAAAAAATTACTGACAGTTGTTATCAATTGGGAGCTAAACGAAATTTTTTTGAATAAATTTTAGCCTACAAAACATGAAAATTCGAATTGTGAAATTGACAGGAAAATTTCACTGAAATTTATTCAAAAAATTTTGTTTAACTCCTAATTGACGTCAACTGTAAGTAATTTGTTTTTTTTTTTCAATGAATGCTTTAGTTTTTTTAAAATTAATTTACAAAATTTTGATAAACTTATGACAGTTGAAAATCATTGAAAATTTTTAAAAAGTGGGGAGCACTGTCTGAAAATATCTCTTGACAATCTGCGATTTTTTAAACTCTACATGGTTACTAGAACCTAATGGTATTGTTCTTACAGCAATTTTTTTTCTATTATTGTCGAGTAATTAAAGTATTTTTTCGATTTTTATATTATAAATTTTAAAAAGATTTTCAGATCGTTTTCGAGGGAAAAAATTTCATTTCACTTTACCCTACATTATAAATTTTTTTTATAGCTGATTCATATCGTTATTAAATACTCGTTTGATGTTTAGTACAAAGTAAAACTAATTTTAAAAAATGAATCTCTTGAAATTTTTAAGGAGTGAACATTTTCTCTACATTTTATAACTGGTTTACATAAATATCAGAAATTCATTTAGAGACTAAATAAAATTAAAAGATATAAGCAAAAATTCATACTATTGATAATTTTTTCTCTAAGGGTTAAACCCTCCCCTCTCCATTTCTTTTTTTTCCGAGTTTATTTACTGTTATTGCTTTATAATTTGTTTGTTTTTTATAAGGTTTGATATTATAATACGTAAGATGACTTTGAAGCACCATAAAATAATTCCAATTTTCTGCAGTTTTATGGTAGCATGTAATAGAACACTACTTATATCAATATTGGCATTCTCTAAGTTCTCACGTTGTTTAGATGTCTTTCTTGTTTATTGTGGTAGATGTACTCACATATAAATATATATATGAATACGATAGTTTTTTTAAAGGGCATACATAAAGATCTAAGAGAGGAGAAAAATACCAAGTGAAACTTGAGGAGAAGGTCGATGATACTCGGGAATGAGTAACTGGGAGAAAGAAAAAAAATTATTGTCAGGTCAGATTACTCGGTAAAACTTGTGGAAAATGAAAAAAAAAAAAAAAATGTTATAGAATAAAAAAAGTAACTGAGAAAAGTAGAGGAATGAGGTAGTAGGATAGGGTCAACGGTTGAAGAGTCCTAAGTGGGAAAAATGGAGTCGCTTGAGAATAAAAAAAATATTTGAATCACATGGAAGTTGTTGAATCGTACATTGAGTATTAGAAGAAATGGGTTGAACCTTTAACTTGCCAGATGCTTGGTTCTTTCTTTGTTTTTGATCTATTATAGCTTTCTTCAGTTCACTATCAATATCTATTTTTAAAAATGAGTTATCGAACCCTCTCGAAGTTTAATAACTTTAAATGATACTCTAATTTTATATATATTTTTTTTAATGTTGCAGCATTTAATTTATTTGAAAGTTCTATAGGGGAAGTGGTAGCAAGTTAGACCACTTGAAGATTTTATAAGTTTATAAATAATTCAATCGTGAAATTCTATAGATTTTATCGAAAAATACAATCTCAGTGATTTATATCAAATAAAAGGTTTCAAAAATCTAAACTTTGGTACCAACTTTCATGAAACAAATTCGTAAAAATTCTCTATTTGTAACAAATTTTGATAAATACGTTTTAAAAGAGAAGACGAATAATAAAAAATATGAAGAAATAAAAAGTCAATAGAATACGTTGAATAAAAAGTATCAAACTGTTTTTGTCTTACGTTGAATGAAGGAATGCGGACTGATAAAAACCGCAGTATTAATTAGTTCACCGCATTTAATTTAATTGATTTGAAAAAAAATTAAATTAAAGGTACGACAATGACATTAACTACTAAAAATTATACTCTGTGTAAGTAAAAAATTTTACACAACACAGCGCTAGCTAGAATCGGGCTGATGACCCCGTAGCAAGTATAGCAAATCAAGACGTTTTCTCTGGTATTATTATAAAGATGCTAAGTACTTGTAACTTTTAAGCACGTACAGATAAAAATTATGATATACTTTTGTTGGATCATTAACTAAGCATATATAATGTTTAATGACCAAATTTAATACGCGTGATTGCAATTATGAACAAAATTGGTCAATTAAATACTGATTTTTTAAGTTAATCAAAATCTATTACTTTTGAAAGTGGAAAAAAGAAAATTTGGATTATGGGATTAAAAAATATGACACTGACAAGTTAATATACATAGTTTTTGAAAGTGGTTAACTTTAATAAGACTTTAGATTTGAGTTTTATAAATAAAATATCCTATTTTATAAAATTTTAATTTGAACATTATCAAAATTTTGGAATGTTTGAATATTCAAATTTGAATTATATTTTTTACTTTAGTGTTCAATTTATTCGTATAGTAGATTCTAAAAAAATTTTCTGAGATTTTTGCGATCATTCACACGAATGCAAGTTGAATTATGCATGGTTTGAATTTAAAAATTTTAAGCTGTCATTTAAAGCTTCAAAATTGTCAAAAATTTATATGTTTAGATTGAAAAAAGTTTTTGAAATCATTTCTATACCACAAGTTTTTAAGTGATAATTTTAAATACAATAAATTACGGTTCCGAGAATCTCACGTAGTTTTCCTTATATTCTATTTCTCAAGCGACTGTAGAGAGAGCGGGTAAAAAGTCCTGTAGGGGAAGGGCGTAAAATGGGACCACTATAAAGAAACAATGGATTTTTGTGCATTTAAATCCGGTCAATCTTTGTTTATTTCCGTTCGTAATAATTAAACCATTGAGTCCACTGAAAATTTCAGAAACAATTTTGGAATAATCAAAATTGCACAATAAATATGATAAGCGCCAAAGTTACGGTTTAGAATAATTTTGAAAAAAAAAAATTTCACTTAATTTTTTGGGGGATTCGTTTTGCCCTCCCTTCCCTTACATAGTTTTCAATAAAAACAAAATGATAATAATAACTGAATAAAAACTATTAATGAATTTAATGAAAATCGATAAAGTGAATAAAAAGATACTTGAGAATTTGAAATATCATTGAATATATGTCTGATCCAATATATATAGCCACTAACATGTCGTTGCAGCACTACAAGGAATAAAACAAGTAATAGTAGTAGTGGTAGTTGTACGAGCAGACATCAAGTAGTAGCGTCAATAGCAATCTGTCGAGTAAGTACGTCAGTGAATAGCGTCGTGTATCGTCGACTGCTGGATAACTGACAGGGGCTAGTACAAGAGACCGTTGTAAAGAAAAAGTAGAAAATGAAAAATAGATGAAATGAAATAAAAAAGCGAGAAAAGTTTTATAAATAAATGCTATAAAAAAAGTAGAATAAAAAAAATATATATATCCTGTTAAAGGGTTGGTATAAATCTTTCAAAGCAGTTCCGAGACGACGTTCGAATCTAGACGATCCGGATGCGATTCGCCCGAGCACGGACAACGGATCTGAAAGCTCTTTCAAGAGAAATTTTCTACGAGTAAGACTACTTAGATAAGATTCTGTGATATGTTGTATACTAGTTGCATATATATTTATATATGTATACATTTGTTTATCTGATAATTGAGCTGAATTAAAATTTTTATCCCGATTCAAATTTGAATTTAATTCTAAATCTATTTTTTTCTGAATTAAAATAATAATTTTTTTTCAATCTATAAATAAAAAAAAGTTTGACGCAAGAAGTTAATTAAGCATTAACAAACTCGCTTAGAAAATAAAATAAATCAATAAATTATAAAATTTTGTTGTTTTATTTGAATCTCACAAAAACTTCTCAAATAAAGTCACGGGGTCACGAAAAAATTTTAAGATAAATGGGAAAAGGGTGAAATCCGCTGAGTTTGCTGGAATTCTGTAGTTTTTATTCGGCAATACGTGAACTATGCTTTTGCAAGAGCTGAAAAATATCCATTGTAATTTCAATTAAAATAAAAAATAACCCTTATAAATTAAATTTCCTTTTCTGGCAAAAAAAAAAGGAAGAAAAAAAAATCTGAACCTTTCTTAACAACTTTCTCTTTCCCTTATTATTTTACAACTTAATTTCTAATCAAATAAATCAAAAAAGAAAAATATATCAAAAACCATAAAAAAAGGTATATAAAGTTTGTCGAGTTTGCAAGAGTCTAGTCTTAAACAATTACTCAAGTGTGGTTTGCCAGCTTAAAAAAAAATCTTCTTTGTATTCAAGTTTAAAAATAAAAAAAAAAATTCTTTTATATTTTTTCATTAAAAAAAAAAAGTACTTGTAATACTTTAGAAAAATTCATCCCATAATAATAATAAATGTTTAAACCAAGTTTAAAAATAATAATTAAAAAAAAAAAATTAGCTCAATGAAAATAAAATAGAAAAAAAAATAAAAAAGTGTAAAAAGGATGATCGAGATTATCACACACAAAAGAGGGTGAAAAAGAAATATATGGGCACGTATTCCTGACCCTCTCATTTTCTCATCCTTTTATTATTTACTCATCCTTAAATTTTATTCTCTCCTCTCTTTTACTTTCTCACTCTCTAACAACTATTCACTTACTCATAAATTCATAATCAATCGGTGAGTACGTCGTCGTACGTAGTCGCAACGCTTATTCGACTAGTAGAATGACATTATATATGATAGAAATCCGTCAACCACGGTATAGGGAATTCAACGTGTTGGTTTTTGAGGTTGTGGATGAGCTTTAGTTCCATACTGCACCAACCAATGAGTGAAAGAGATAGAGAATTAGAATTATAACGTACAGAGTGTTGTCAAGTGAATGAGATGGATAGATAGAAAGATATAATAAGAGAAGGACAAGAGCTGATACTGGTACTGGTACTAGTTTTGGTACTGGGACTGGTACTGGTACTAGTACTGGTTCTAGCCACTATTACTATTTCCATTACTATTACTTGAACTAGCAGTAGCGTTGATGATTGTGCTTGTGCTTGAGCTTGTGTTGGTCCTGGTCCTGGTGTTTGTGCTCTTGCTGGCTCGGGATCCGGGTTAGCTGGCCTGGCCTGGCTCTCCCTTCTCTATTCTCTTTCGCTTACTGCCGGTGTGGCTCAATGTTCTATATAGAACGTCGACGACCGTGAGGGACAGAGAAGAGGCATTGACGTGCGGCTAAAGGGGCAAAGAGGTAGACTACGAAAATTTGGAACGGGTCGACATGAACGAGCGAGATGCCATAACAAACAAAGAGACTGTAGTTTTGAGTATGAGTGAGCGAGTCAACCGACTATGGAGACAGAAGTACACAAAGAAAGAGAAAGAAAGAGAAAGGAAGACCGATGAACCGATTTACTGGATCCGTTTTATGGTGAAAACAATGCGGAACTGGCACAGTTATAACTCAAGACCCGCATTCAAGTTTTCGACTTACAATTTTTGTTTTATTTATTTTCCTTTTCTTCTTTTTTTTGTTATTATTATTTGCTTATATAGTTTTTCCCAATCACCTGGATGGCATTTAAAAGTTTTGTAGAGTGTCTATGGAACTATTTAAAGCGCGTTATTTATGAGATAAATTTTAGTCGTTCGAGAGTTGGGCGGAATTATTTAATCTTTTTAAGTGAGTTTAATTATTTCATAAATTATTATTATTATCATTAGAATTTCGAAGCTTAATGAAATTTTTTTCAAATAAATTAATATGGTGATATTTAGTAAGAAATTGCATGTAATTTTTTTTAATGCATGGAAGAAAATAGTTTTGCAAAATTAACCAAATATTTAATAACATACAAATATGCTCATGTAAATTCAATTATGTTAAATTTACACAGGTGTCGATAATGGTTTTACATTAGTACATTATGAATAGTGTGAAGATAGAAATGTTATTTTCATAAATCGCGAAATTATAATTTAATTAGGGGAATGGAGGTTTTTCATTAAAAATAATGTTGATCATACAAAGCGATACATATATGGATATGTAATGGATGTAATGTAAAATTCATACTTCTTACGAAAGCTTATTATCAAAAGTATTTTTTAAATAGAATATGTTATTTTTAACGAATTTGGGAAACTGAATTATTTTTTCATGATCTTTTCATTTTACATTTGAAAGACTAATTACAGTTCTAGGTAAGTTATTATATTTTATAAACTCAACAATATAATTTTTTGAAGAAAAAGAAACCCTTACTTTGTATATGGTTTTTTGAACTTACAATTCAAGTCAATTCAAGTTAATTTAGGATAAAACTATGTAAGCAATTGTTATTTCCGTAGCACAGGAAAAAAAAGTTTATATCCGGTACTGAGTGTAAAAAAAATCTAATACACGGAGAAATATGTCAAGTGAATATGCATGGAAAAAAAAATATTGTTCCTCGAACGATCTAAAGTATAGCAACTCGTAGATTGTTACCACAACGATACGTATACTTATGGTAAAAATATCGTATCGTTTCTGTAACTATCTATTAGATAGCAGTGAGCCCTATACGACTTTTTGTAATCGCCATCTTGCACGCCACCGTCTAACCTAATTAAACATCCATTTTGGCGCCTATTTTCAAATATAATAATTCGAGTTCATTTTTTTTAAAATTTGTTAACTATCTATAACCTTACTGATTATTTACCCAATGATCAATCTAATAAAACTGCTATATATTTCAATTGTGAAAATTATGTAAAAATCAATTTAAATTAATTTAATTAATTAAATTTATATTATATTTAAATATTCACATATATAACCTCAAAAATTAAAAGATATATTTGTATTTATATTTTGAATTTATTTAGGCTGCAAATGATAAATCAGTTTTATAAATTATTTTATTTAATCAAAATTATTTATTAATCATTTATTTATTAATGATAAAAATTTCCAAACGTGTGTCAGATAAGGCTCAGAACGATATGGTATAGGTCTCAGAGCTATCTACCGTATTGTTGTCAGAACGATACAGTAGATCGTTGCAGTAACAATCTAGTAGATAACTATTGCGTATTGTTACTGTAACTATACAGTATACTTCTCAGAACATTATTTTTTTCTCCGTGTCTATGCAGCACAGTAATATTTGCATTACTCTATAGTTTGTGTCCTGTCACTTTTATACACAAACTATAGAGTGACGTAATTATTACTGTACTGCATAGGCATATTTACTTGACATTTCTTTCCGTGTAGGAATACACGAATTATTTCTATGATAATTTAAGAACCATTTTCCATTTTCAATGACCTGTAGCTTTGTAAGATAAATTAAAGCATTAAAAGAACCGGAATCACATTAACGAAGAAGTTCAAAGCTTAAAAACGACTTTTAAATGACTTAAGTTTACAGTCTTTGGAATTTCAATAATTTCATTTAATGAATGTGAAAGAACGTTAAGCTAAATGGGAAATACTAAGGAAATTAATCATTTTTATTGACTTTGATAAACTGGATATCTTACTTATTATAAATGTAGATATTGACTTCAATTCAAATTATAATTTAAACCGAACAATATTAAGTTATCGATATTTTTGGTATTCCCTACACTTTTGAATAATTAGACTACGGTTCATTAAAACGTAGGGTAAGAAAGGTACACGGAAAAAAGAGCAGTGGAAAAATTACAGTTTTTAGAGGAAAAACGGTTCGCTCGTTAAAAAAAAAAAGTATTATAGTTTGCAGTGTGATAATCAAGACTACATCTTATAATAAAGGAATCACAATTATAGAAACCAAATTTTACATGTTTTAATGGATTTTTAGTGAAATAAAACTTTATTATGAATGAAACGCTATTAAGAACTGAAAAAAGTCTTATATCGAATGATAACCACGCAACCAATGGGACTGTCAGATCGTGAAATCAAACCTAATCTTGCCCGATCTAGGACGACACGATATATTCGAATACGTGAAGGTCAGAAGGTGAGATACAATATATGAGAATATTTATTTAAAAATAGTTAATGAATTTTCGACCTTCAACACTTTAGTAAAAATTGCAGAATATTAGTATGAGTTCACTTTTTATAAAAAGTAAATTTACAAAATTTCGCGGGAAATTTAAAATTGTCGATATTGATATTTAAGTCAATCAATAATTGAACTTAATTTTTGACTGACTTATGGGTCTAACATGTCATTTTCTCATTATAAATCAATATGATTAATCAATAGCAATTTGAATTTATTTAAATTACGATAACAATTTCCTTGATGAAAAAATAATAAAAATTCAATTTTAAATGAAAATAATGAAACCTTTGGGTTTGCTATTATTTTAGTAATAGTGACACTAAAAAATAGCAAAATAAAAAATTTTATCTTAATTTGAATGGGAATCAATAGACATGAAATAACAAAGACTTGAATTGCCTTTACTGGTTAGTTTGTGGAGGGAAATTGTCCTCGAGTCGGTCACGTAATTTTGAATGCCATTCCTCGCGTCCTCAAACTACTGAATGTGATGTATCTATAAACATAGTAACACGCCTGGTTATCAGAACTATGTAGGCCCGCGAAATGCATGAATTGCTGAGTGTCGGCTAGTGTACCACAGAAGCTAGCTGAAGACCGATTATTGCCAGCCGAGTGCCCAGAGAGAATCGGGTGCGTTGCAGGCGAATAGAAACTCTCTGCTTGCAGCACCATATAGTGAGAACTAACTTCGAGGCGAGTGCACGTATATCTAGTATTAAACCCTCTGAAGCTACCAGCCACCTTTGCCCAGATCACTATGACGTTTAACAAAAAAATATTAAAATTTCGTTATTCCAATCTAATTGATGTTAGTCTTTTTTATCAGCTATACTCGATTGATTTTATTAACTGGTTTTTATTTAATTTTCATTCAATTATCAACTATTGGTTCTAGTTCACTTGCCGATCTACTTTTTTTATTACTATCACTTTTTTATTATTTTTTTTTTATCTTATCCAATTTTACTTTGCAAAGATAATTTAAAATTTAATTCCTTCTGAGCTTACTTCGCTAAGTTTTTTTATATTTATTATTATAAAAAGAGAACGATGAGTTGAAACGATTGACACAGAATTATCTATATTAAAAAAATTATTTTAGGTTTTGAATAGTTAATTGTATATATTTTTTAAAATTTATATTAACATAGATAACATTAATAAGTTTTTATCGTTTTAATTGTTTTCGGTCTCCCAACTAAAGATCTTTCCAATTTATTCTTTGGTAATTTGAACTTGAAAATTAATACTAAGAAATCTTTTTATCACTATGTATGGTAATGGTTACCATATTTATATAGTAATGATACTATAGTTATATAGTAACGATTATTATAGAAGTGTGAGTATTATTACTACAATTTTATAGGAACTATTTAGATATTATATAGGAATGGTTACTATAATTTGTATAGGTGCCATTCCCATTATCGATATTTCAAAAAAATAATTTACCATACGGTATGGGAACCATTCCAATGATATATTATAATGGTCACCATAAATTATTCTCTGTTTACAAATGATATATATATATATATATATATATATATATATATATATATATATATATATATATATATATATATATATATATTTTGTTTTCAAACTTGATTGGCTGTAAAGTCAATAAAAAATTTCTATATCGAATATACTAACTACATTATATGTCCATATGCATATATTACAATATACATATAGATATACATTATTAGTATGGTTGAAATAATTAACCAAAAAACTCGCATATTCACTTTGACTACTCGTTATTTGTTAAGGATACCATGAATCTACGTGGTTCGGTGGGTTCATTAAAGTCCACTCGACCGCAAACAGAACCAAACGTTGGTAAAAGCGACAAGAGAGTATGTTGAGATTCGCTTACTCACTTTTATATCTCTACATACATTTCATATATTTAGGGGAGCCTGGGGCACGAAGGCCCCCTTAAGCCGGTTTTTTCTTTTTGTGGCTTTTAACCATAAAATTCACTTATTTTCCGTCGATATCGAAAGAATAAGTAGAAATTTTGCAAAAAATCGAAAAAAAAATTTGTTTTTTTTCTGGGGCACGAAGGCCTCCTCTCCAAAAAATTATCAACAAAAATTTTTTTTTTATTTCCCGTTAAGTTATGACCTTTATAATGTTTTTATGACGTTTTAGGCCAGTATGTGATGTATGAGGTAAAATGGACCATTAAAAAAAAAAAATTGTCACAAAAAAATTAACTTGACGGAAAATAAAAAAAAAATAATTTTTTCTTTATAATGTTTTTTTCGAGTTGTCCGTTTTGCCCCTCATATCACGTATTGACTTAAAATATACTAAAAACATTATGAAGGTCATACTTTGACGGAAAATAAAAAAAAAAAATTTTACCTAATTTTTGAAGAGGGCCTTTATGCCCCAGGGGGGCCTTCGTGCCCCAGGCTCCCCTATTCACATACATATGCATATATAAGTACATAAATTTAATATACATATATATATATATATATATATATATATATATATTTGCTAAGTGGAAATAAGTAGAAAGTCAATGGTAGAATCAGACAAAGCTAAAGTGGAAACGTTTTTCATTTATTGGAGTTGTAAATTTGGGTAGTATTGTGTAAGACAAATAGTTAACAACGACACGAGTGTGTGAGTTAGAGTAGGTTGTATAAATAAACAAAGAACAAGAATAAGAATAAAAGTAAATAAATGTAGATAACACATTTACAAGGCAAGTATAAGTGTGTGGCGATGGAAGTGTAAAGACAGAGGATATTATCAAGTGCGAAAGGTCTGTCTGGAGAAGGAAAACAGAGAGAAATGACCATATATCATTATATAGTCTTACTTTGTAGTGACCACTTGAAAACTCATCAACCACGAAACTAACTACACAGACTACTACTTCAGCCTCTCTTCGCTTCCTTTCTTGTTGTATTCAACCACCCTCCCCTTATTCTACTGGTGTTTATTCTTACGCTACGCTGCATTATACAACTTTTATGAATTATTCATTGTATTATGACAAGATCATGAAATATATAAATAATCAATTTTTGTTTAAAAATAAAAAAAACTCGATGAAGAAATAAAAAAATAAAATAAAATTGTAATTTATTTATTTTTTTATGGTGTTGAGGATTTTAGATATTCTAGTAGCATTCATGAATATATTATTATGATGTTTGTACTTTAAGGTACTGTATTTTTGATTGAATAATTTAAATAAATCGATGAAAAATTTTTCCAAATGAAAAAAAAATTTTTTTTTATCACAATAAAATTTGATTTATTATTTTTCTAGAGTGTAAGTAATGGAATATTTATGAGATCACTTAGATGTCTGTTTATCAATCACAATAAAAATTTCGTGTCTCTGGAGATATTTAAAAGATTATTTCGCACTTTTTTTTTATTGAATTGGCTATTGCCAAGATTTATTGAAATTTTTAGTATGCTGTCTATATAACCCTGATCGAGAGTTATCATTGTCAAGATCACGATGAAATATGAGGAATATATCAAAGTAAATATATTTAATATAGACATGCAGTTGAGTGAATAATCCTCTGAATATAATTATTTAGATGCGTATTTTCAATTTTTTTTGTAAAATGCATTCTACGAAAAGAAAAAACGAATTATAACTGAGACCGAAATTTCTAGATATTTTATTTTGCTCAACCCAATTTTAACACAAATGTACTCGTAGATAAACTAAGACATTAGTATTAGATGGTTGAACATTTTAAACTGCATTAAATACCAATTTAATAAATTTCACTATGAAATTTTTTTACACGACGACTTATTTTTTGCAGGTGTGACCATGATAATCTTTGACCCATAAGAAATGCTCAACGTTCTGTGTCATAAAAATGAAATGAATTTTTTGTAAATCCTCTGACCTTTACTGAATATATTCTCTCTACTAAAATATTAACTTGGAAAACTTTAAAATATTCGAAATTTTCGGAAAGTGATAAAAATTTTGATTTAAAATAAAACAAATCTATCGCGTTTATGACAAATATATATATTAAGGCGGTCATTAAAAATTAAATTTCCTCAGACTCGCCATGAAAAGCTTCTTTTTAGTTAAAAAATACATGAGGAATTTAGTTTTTTCGTTTTAAGTAAAAAGAACACGTGTCGAAGGACGATCAAAGTTCATTTTTCGATACAATCGCAGTTTTTCTTAAATATTTCATGAAATATGCAGATTAAAGGAAAAAAACCATAGGAACAATTTTGTAGGAAATTAAATTCTTGATAAAAAAGGTCATGTTCATTTTTTCGAAAAAATGTGTATTTATGAAGATATTTTGAAAAACCTTTCTCAGATCTGATGAATTGAGTGTTTTAAGGATTACAAATTCTGAAAATAACATTTTTCTTAGTATACAGAAACTGTAACAAGCCTTAACAATTGATATGTTACAAGCTACTAAGTTGTCTATATTCATGAAAACACGTTGTTTTTAACATTAGTTATCCTTAAAATGCCCAATTGATAAGATCTAGAAAAGTTTTTTTAAAATATCTTCATAAATACACATTTTTTAGAAAAAATGAACATGCCTTTTTTTTCAAGAATTTAATCTCCTACAAAATTGTCCCTATGGTTTTTTCCTTTAATCTGCATATTTCATGAGATATTTAAAAAAAACGCGTTTGTATCGAAAAATGAACTTTGATCGTTTTTCGGCACGTGTTTTTTTTTACTTAAAAAAAAAAAAAAAAAACTATATTCCCCACGTTTTTTTTTTTTTTTCACTAGAAAAAAGCTTTTATGGGGCACCTGAGAAAATTTAATTTTTAACGACCACCCTGATATATATATATATGAAATTATTGTGATAGATAATAAAATATAAACTTAAAAAAAAATAACAATAACTATTTTAAAATCGATTATCATTGTCGGATACAATGTAAAAAATCAGGAGTGAATTGGGAGTGATTACAGATTTTATTTGAATCCGCATTCACTCCAATTCGGAGTTTTAATATCGAAATGAAATTCTCTTCGAAGTAAATTTTACTTAGAAGGGATTAAATAAATAAATAGTCATCCGCTTCATATTCACTCTAGATTTAATCCACGTTCACGCTGCAAATTTTTTACAGTGTAAAAATTAAACTTCATAATTAAGTTGCAAAAATTTTTTACCAACATAAGATAAAATCACACTATTTCAGAATATTAATTATTTAACGATGACATTCAAGTGATAATGAACTAAATTTACGTAGGAACAAACTTAAATTGTGAATGCTGACTCAAGTATCAACTTATTGGCTAGTAATTTATACCAAAACTTTTAATAAAATATTATAAAAAGTGTCAATAAATTTAAGCTATACTTTATTTTGAATAATGAATGATAATAGTGATAATTTACGAATTTATTCAAATTTCATTTGAAAATATTTTTATTTTATAACCAATAATAAAACAAGTAAAACTCAGACATAGATTCAATCTCGATCGGAATAAAATCTCACGTATGAAACTATAAATCAACGTAACATGTGGTAAATTTTAAAAGTTTATCGGAACAAAAAAAAATATTGATTTAAAATGGAAAAAGATAAAAACTATAAAAGTTAGGTCGTATAAGATGAGATCGATAGATTGCATTTGAAGCGATTATTAAATTCGGGTTTTGAGATAGTTACTCGTACGTCTCAGAAGGTTGTCTTCGTCTTGGATATGGTCTTGGTTGTTGGCGACGTTACCGTAGTGTAGAGACGATGTCTGGGCTTGGGCAAAGTATAAGCAAAAGCATCGTGGCTGAAGATAGACGAGAAAATAGAGGAAGCAGGGCAGAAAGTAGCAAGGTTGCTCGACGACACGGGTCGTAGACCTTACTTATGCCCGTCCGTCGTCTGCTCTTCATACTGTACGGTTATAACTTGATCTACCTTTGATACGCTTCACAAGACATAATATTATTTTCGGTTAAGAAAATTTCTACATATATTTTTAATATTATATGTGTGATATTTATACAAGTTCATATTTAATGATATTTTTATAAAAAGCTTTTGATTATTATCAAATACTCCATGAAGATTTTATAGCTGATGATTGCTATCAGGAGTTTTAAACCCTAGTAAAACAAAAACATTCTTGATCTAAGAAATTAATTCATTTAAAATTTGCAATAAAACTGTTTTTCGACAAAAAATTACAATCTCTTAGGCAATAATTATTGTTGAATAAAAGTTTGTTCATTACAAAATAAAATATTAAAAATTTCTTCTATTTAAATTTCAAATTTCTAATGACAAAAAAAATTTCCCACGTCTACATATTTCATTAGTTTAAATTATACAATTTTTGATAGTAGAATTTGTAAATGAATTATTTTGGATATTGCACACCTCTAACGCAAAGCGGAGAGATCGAACTCTACTGTCGAATTTTTTAAATTGCGCATTTCACTCACATTAAATCGTATTTATTTTTGTACACCGCACTAACACTTTGTGGAAAACACATTAACAGAAACACTAATGAACGAGTTTGATGCTTTATTTTTAATCGAACATGTATTATTGTGAAAAATCTGAAAAACGGTTGACCCTGCAAGCCTGCCGCGAAACTTCCCGTAGTTTTCGAGCTTCTTGAAAGTTAATTGAAAATTTTCTATAAATTATTTTTCTTAAATCAAGAGTATTTTATTTTTTTAAAGTATTATTGCACACCTCGACTGCGAAGCGGATTGTCTCTCTGTATACGATAAGTATAGCTTATTGTCGGAAATTTTTAACTACATGTCCTTATTAGACAAATAGTATAATTTTTTATACTATTTAATTATCACAACGCAATCTAAAATTTTCTGTTAAATTTTACGGCAAAATTATCTGTGTACCAAACTTGTTGGAAAAAAATATTTGTGGACAATAAAAGACTGATATTTTAAATCTTAAAGTTTCTTGCCTTTATCTTTTAAAACAAGTAATTTTTTCTAAGTTACCAATTCTAGTTAATCACTAGAAATAGCAACATGTAAACTTTATAAATATTTTCTTAACTTTTAAAAGTCCTGAAGCACTGACAAAATTTATCGCTTACTCTTGATGTTTTGTACACTTAATTTATCTTTTTTTTTTGCATTATTTTAAAGTGGTTGAAATTAATAAAATAAAAAAATATACATATTTAAACACTGAAAAAAAAAAATTAAATGAAAGCCGAAACCTCGAAAAACCCCAAAAAAAGTTTTAAAATATATCCTATTGTTAAGCGGTGTTAGAAAAAGTAGTTTTTTTTTTTTAAAGTATCAGAAGTCGAATCGTATTCCAAATACAAAAAATTTTGTATTGTTTCAAAAATTAATGATACAACAGATTTATCAATTTATTGAGAAATCCAAAGAGTGTTTGTCCACAACGTTATTGTATAAAATATGGAAAGAAGATTATTATGATTCAAGTCTCTTTGCAAACTAAATCAGCGAGAAAAATAAAATTACAGTACCAATGAATAATTTATTATCTTTAAATCAGATATTACCTTATGAAAATTATCAAAGTTATAATGAAAATAATTACAATATGCTTCCTAAATATTCGATTTGATGTGATCAAAAATTTATGCAATTTTTTCAGTTTAATGAAAGTGTCATTTCTCATTTTATTTGTAATAAAATTGTTTTTATCTCAATCAAGAATAATTTTGTAATTTTAATAAGATATTATTATTATTTTCATTTTTAGTTTTGTAGATCGTCAAACACTTAACTAACTCCCTCATATATTCAAATCAAAATCAATTTACTCCGTATGTACACCATTTTAACGCCGGTTGAATGATACCACGAAGTAACACCACTACATCGGCGTGAGTTCAATTTAACACCGTTTTTTACAGTGTAAAATAATATATAAATGTACACAATTAAGAGTACGTTTAAATATTTACTATTTAAAGTTCATTGTTATCATGAAATGAAGTTGTTTCTCATTAACTTTACTATTAATTTACAACTGGTACTTAATAATACTTGATATCCGTGAGAGATAACGCTCAGAGTAAGCGTAAACGAAAACGTGTAACGTTTGTTGAGACTTGAAATATTATTATGCTTGTTCGTGTTATTACTTCTACGCGGTATTTTACAAAACAGTGCATTTACTATTGTAACGTTTAAATGTCTCATGAGTTGTTAGAGTTGGAACGAGTTTATTTTAATAAATTTACGAATAAGAAATTACTATTGTAAATCTAATACAGTTTGATAAAATCCACTTTAATGTTACCTAAATGTGAAACAATCCAATTTAAGATCGAGTTATGGTGCTAGTACGTTTGTTTGTGGGTTTTGTAACGTACAACCACTATTGTAAATAAATAAAGGTGATTTTCGACCTCAGCTCTATTGTGCGACGCCGTTGATTCACCGGATACCGGAGTTCAATATAAGAGATAGAGGTAATTACGATTAAACAATTAATTTAAATAATAGTGAGATATCGTGAACGAAGGATCAAAGATAAATAGTTCAATTGCATATTTCATTGAATTTTTTCGAAAATTTCGAACAAGATTGCATAATAAACATGATTAATGAGAGAGGTGATACTCCTGGAGGTTTATTGTCATGCTAGGACACCTGACTTGACTCCTATTATTCAACTACTATGAAACTTATTTTTAATACGTATCACATCATTTTCGGTTTTTTTTTTTTTTTTTTTTTTTTTAATTAATTAGACCCGTTAGTACAAAAATTGATGCGTAGTGGGATGACAAATATTATTTAAAAATAGTTAAAAAATTATAAACAAAAAATAATGATATTGGTTCATATTTTTTTCGATTTATCTATAAATTATTCATTAAGATCGTTTTTCCCTTAGAATGTAAAAAATTTGCCGAGTGAATCCAGATTAAATTCGGAGTAAATTCAGAGTTAATGTGAAGCGGATGACTGAATATTTATTTAATTTCCTTGGAGTAAAATTAACTTCGAAGGGGAGTTTATTTTAAATTGAAACTCCAGATCAGAGTAAACTTCACTCCTAAAAAGAGTTAATTTTAACTATTAATTTTAAAATTCTGAATCGAAGTGAATTTGGATTGAATTAAAATCCATAATTACTCCGAAATCCCTCCCAATTTTTACAGTACATCTTGTCCAATACCCTCATATCTTAATTCTCTCGCGTGAATGTACTTAAAAGGATGAAGAAACGTTATCTTATAAGAAAGATTCAGACTTCGGTCTTGTTACATTAATTAATTACCCTAATTCTCTTTCGTAAACCGTGAATGTTGGAACGCTCTCCGTAATGTGTGTGCGCATGAACACATACTTTCCTGTTTTACAGCATTATTCAATGTAATTTTGTGACTATCTCTATCTTTAATTATCACGAAATATATGGGGCAAAAACATTGCCACAAATTTTATTTGTTTGAATTAAATGGTAACGGCAACCAATTTTGAATTTACTATTGAAGGCTTAAAAACCACTTAAAAAAATTATTAAGAGATAATGAATTAATCGACTTTTGAGCTTAATGATTAATAGTAATGAATAGTCAGAATTATTATTGATATCAAATATTAATAGAGACAACTCTAAAGAAATATCGTTAAAATTTGAAGACTGAAAAATTTTTAGTTTCGAAATTTTTTGTTTTACACTCTTAGAGTCACCTAATGATAACATATAATTTAAAAAAGACTAGACATCTTAGATGTTAAAAATTTTTGAGACCCATTTTAAGCGATACAAAAAAACTTTTCAGCTTTTTGTAAAGTTAAACTGTGTAATCTTATGATTGCTCGTATTGCAATGATACTGAAGTGAACAGACGTCTAATAATTTTTGGATTTTTTTTTGTGAAGATAAACTATAGAAAAAAATATTTGAAAAAATTGCACCTGTAGTTTTTAAAATTTTCAACATATGCATATTTTTAGTTTTTGATTTTTTGTAATTGATTTGGAGAAAAAAAAAAATTCGAAAATTACTAATTGTCTGCTAACTTGAGGATCATCATATAGCAACGAATTGTCTAATTAAATTATAAAAAGTAAATATTTTGTTAGAATCATTACAAATTATTTTCTCATGAAATTTTTATTTTTATAATAAAATATTGATGTTATTATAGAATTTGCGATTGCTCGCTACTGTTTCCTTGAATTTAAAATTAAATATGCTAATAATTGCAATAAATTATTTATTGGGTACATTCAGAAATGTGTCTATAGCCCGTATTAGCAACAAAAGCTACAACTACTCGAAGCGCATTTCAGTATACCCATTATTTGAAATTAATTATTATAAATAATAAGTGGTTGTTTGATCATAAAGAATCAATGAATAATTATTTATGAATGTGAATGTAGTAGATAATTGTCAATTTAAAAAATTTTAGCATATATACATAAAATGTAAGTAGAATAAAAATTGAAAAATACTTATTTAGATATGACTGTGAATGTAGCAGACATCAAACAAATTTTAGATTATAAATAAATAGAGTAAATAATTAATAAAATAACATTTTTAAAAAATGCGCACACAAAAAATTTTGAAATTAATAAGTGCAATTTTTATAAATATTATTTTTAAAATTATTTCCTCTATTTATTTATAATTTTCAATTAATCTGATGTCTGCAACATCACACTCGTATTTAGATAATTCAAAAATCAGCACATGCATTTTTTAAAATTTATTTATTTAAAATTTATAAATTGTCTGCTTTATTCACACTCATAATTATTTACATAAAAAAAAACTCACCATTCGTAGTAAATTCATTGCAGCTTAACTCAGAGACGAAATTTAAATAACTCAATAAATCTTCACAATAAAATACACTCATTGAATTTATAACACAAACTGATCACTGATATTAATTATAAAACACAATCACATAAAACACGATTCACAATTACAAAAAAAAATGATACTGAAGTTTGCCGACATTTAATAATTTTTAGAATTTTTTCAAAACCATAAATTAAAAAAAAAACAATATTGAAACAATTTTTACAAAATTGCACTTATAGTTTTTTAAATTTTCCAAATATGCATATTTTTAGTTCTTTTTTTTTCGTAACTTATTTGTTGGAAGAAAAAATCCGAAAATTTTTAACTGCCTGTCAACTTCAGGATCATAAAAAAAAATTTTCAAACAGACGGCACAGAAAATTATAAAAAAAAAAAAAAAAAAAAAAAAAAAAAAAATTCTAACACTGATCACTTGATAAAAATATTAACAACTGTACACATCACAGATAATTTTAAAACACTTTTGTACAAAAATAATTATTTCATAAAAATTATTTAAAGTGATTTTTAATTCAAACAAAAGAAACGCAAACGAACGTCGGCAGCCGGACAATAGAAAAAATTCCACGAATTATTTGTAAGTTTTTTTTGTTACTTATACTTTAGATACCGAGTAAATTATTATCACAAAATGTTCGTTGTATGACGATAAATATTTAGAGACACGAGTTTTAATTTATTTAAACGAAAAAACAGTAAATTTATTTATTTATTTTAATCGCGAGTTAAAAATGTCCGAGTACGCGTCACTGTAATGGCGGTAAGATGAAGTTGGTACTGAACGACTGAACACTTGCGCAGTTGTAGGAGCGGTTGGAATGCCATGCGCAGTAGAGATAAAATTGAGACGCAGTTGCGCAGGAAGCTTTTGGAAGTATCCGAAGTTAGCCAGTCTCCCGCTTAATCCAGGCTCGCGTCGTCATTGTCATCTAAATCCGTTAAAATAACTCGTTCAATTATTGTGACACATAATTAAAAATGTATTGTTGTTTTTAAATTATTATTTCTTTAATGAGAAACGTTTTGAGATATTAAATTATGTGTATCAGAGAATGTAAGTTTTCGAATAAATTAAATTCAGTGTCGGCTTAACTCTCGTGTTATTTTACGCCATGTTAGTTGTTGAAATTTTTAAGTGCAAATAAAAGTATTTGAGTGACCAAGTTTTATTTAAAATAATATTCCTCAGTGATTATGGGAGTTTAGTGATTCATTATAGTTACATTAATTAAATTTATTTAGTGAGTGTTTATATTTTTAATTCATTTACTTGTGTGCTGGTGATGTACGAGACTTAGTCGCAAGGAAGAAAATGGCGGGACGAGTGAGTACATTTAAAAATATTTTTAACGGCTAATTTTTTTTACTTTCATTTTTTAACATAAAAAAATTCTTTAGCAATTAACTTTTTATGATGATTGTGATTTTTATTTGGTATATAAATATTTATATGATACTGAAATTAATTGACGTTTAATACCTTTTGGATTTTTTTTTTGAAACGATACATTATAAAAAAAATTATTTTTAAAATTGCACTAATAGTTTTTGTACTTTTTTACACGTGCATTTTTTTTTGTTATTGATTTGTTTACAAAATTCTGAAAATGTCTAAATGTCTGAATTTTTGAATGATTCTGAAGTAAGTAGACATTTACAATTTTTTCTTAACAAATAAATTACGAAAAAAAAAAACTAAAAATATGAAGATATAGAAAATTAAAAAAACTTTAGGTGTCATTTTTTGAAATATTTTTTTTTTTATAATTTATCATTTTGAAAAAAATTCAAAAACCAAGATGTCAAGTAACTTGAGACTCATCTAGTAATTTAGTTGATTGGAAAAATCAAATTTTAAATTTTCCCGCGTATTTTAAGAGGAGACATTATTCAAAATGGCGCAACTGTAAACAAATCTGATGTGTGCATTTATTAAAGACTTTATATAATTAATTAATTTACTTATAAATATAAAGTAATGAAAACAATTACTGATGAATAATAAGGAATATTTAATGGAAAGCATAAATATTAATAGTGAATGGAAAATTATTTTTGGCGACAATTGTTAATTAAAGTATTGTCAATTGACAAAATTATAGATAAATGTCAAGTAAGTTGTTCTCGTACATCTCGCACAAAAAATTGTCATGTTCATTTAATATCTTTTTATACAAGCTTGCATTTTTAAAAGTTTTAAGCCCATCGATGGATGATAAAAAATTAGGTATTAATTAAAGACACAAATTATTAAATAATTTACTAAATTATTTAGTAAACGTAAATTTATTATAAATGACAGCAAAGTTGGCGGACATCTGACAATTTTTAAAACTTTAAAATAATAAAATAAATTCTTTTTCCCATAAAATTGAAAAATTGACTTTTAAAAAATTTTAAAATCAGTAGACGTTATTTTTTTTTTATTTTATTAATTAAATTGATTAATTTTTTGTATGTAATCTAAAAATTGTCTTATATCTGCTACATTGCCACTCATTATTATACTGACACGTGTCATTTATTATTTTTATAGAATTTACAAAAAAAAAAAATAGAAAGACATATTTTTAATTAATTATCATGAAGTTAGCAGACAATTCACAATTTTCGGATTTTTTTTTCATTAATTTAATATGAAAAAAAAAAAAAAAATTGAAAATATGCACATATAGAAAATTGGAAAAACTATAAGTGCAATTTTTTTAAATATTTTTTTTTTATAATTTATAGTTTGAAAAAAATCAAAAAATTATGAGACGTCGGCTAACTTCAACCTCATTTTTAATCAATGAGTTTGAATGTAGCAGAGATCAGATAAATTCAAAATTATGAATAAATAGAGTAAATAATTAATAAAATTAAATTTAACAAAATGCGAATTAAAAAAATTTTAAAATCAATACGCGCATTTTTCGTAAATATTATTTTTTCAATTATTTACTCTATTTACTTATAGTTTAAAATTTTTCTGATGTCTATACTACATTTATACCCATTTTAATTGTACCATCAATTCAATTGATTTCAATTACAACTGAATATATATTTTTAAAATAGTAACTTTGCCTTATGCTCAGCACTTGCTGAATAATATAACAAATCATGAATATACTATAATATTGAATCATGTTTTTTCCCGGTGATTTTTTTATGTGTGCGCAAGAAGAATTATTTTACTCTTTAATATATGTTATCAACTTACTCTATTTTACAATGTCCACTATAAATTTCTTGAAATAATTCAGATTTAACCTAAAGCCGTCACACATAAAGTTTGTCGATGTGACCTAGTGTTCCGCATGCACAGCGAGTACGCCAGTAACTTTTCACGGTAAATTCTCTCCACGTGCACATGCAATTGTTGCAATAAATAAACAATTCTAAAATAATAAAAAATAAATACTTGCATGGTTTTAGAAATAAGAAAACCCAAGTTTCAGCTCTTAGTATTAATATCATCCGTGTTTTATTCATTAATAATTGAATTAGTTACGAAGTGAAGAAATTGATATTCACGAGATATCGGGTACCGAGGGCTTTTAAAATATTCCTCGGGTTTGATCTTTTGTATATACACGGAAAAAAAAATTTTTTTTATTTTATTTTTCAATTTTATCGAGAGTCTGATATTGGAAATAAATCCATTAGGTAATGGTATTAAAACGCAGAAGTGAGGACGGTGGCGGCGGACTAGGATAGAACTATATATCAAGAAACTAACGTCTCCGTTGGCTATATAAATCGAAGCCAGCTTCTTGAGACAGTTGAGACTCGGAACATTAGCATGTAATCTGCTCTTTCTCCTCTATCTCCACCCTTGTCACCACCTTCGCCGCCACCTCCTTGACTTCTTCCTATACTCTATATACTTTCATCTTTATATTTATCCTCATCCTTTGCTCACATTTATTTAACCTGCACTCGCTATCGCACAACTATCTTTTACACTCTTTCTCTTTCACCTTTACTTTTTTTTTCTCTCTGTGATCCTCTCTTATTCTCTAAGACCTTTCGGGATAAAAACGAATTTTCAAGGAGTTTATACTTATACTACTACTACTACAATTACTATTATTATTATTACTACTACTACTACTTTAAGGCTCAATCTTAACTGTCAGCGATGCTGCTACTGCTGCTTTCTTTCCCAACCATCCACTATCAACGATTTTCCAAGCTCCGTGAGATCTCATTAACTGACATTATACACGTAATTATACTTTATGCTTTCATTTACATTTTCTCTTATACAAATTGGTCAAGGATCGTTGTGATAATCATTTTGAGCAAAGGGTTAACTTGGAAAAAAAAGTCTTTACAATTTTTATGTTATATTAACATACTTCCTTTGTGTAAAAAAAAAAAAAAAAATTAAAAATAATGAATCTACACTAAAAATCGGATTTTATTTCAATTTAGATTCACTCCGTCACTCGAGTTTCGGAGTTTTTAAAAAAATCACTTTGCATGTGAAGTAAATAGGGATTTTTTTATGGGCAGAGTGATTTTAGAGTGACGGTGATTTTATTTCATTCTGCATTCACTCCGGTTTGGAGTCTTAATACTTAAATAAATTTATATTTAATAGAAATAGCTGTTAATTATTTCGATAAATAATTTATTCAGAAATTAATAATTAAACTCAAAATATTATGCTTTCAATTCATAAAATGTTTTAAGGTAAAAGACCCGGTGCCTGATCAGGGTACTAGGACCTGATCAGGTACTGGTTCTTACTTTAGTAACTCACTAAATTATAATTTCATATATATATACGGAAAAAAAAATAGTAGTGGCTACTCTCTGGGATAGTACTGAGTACTTTCTGTAAAAAAAAAATTTTAGACCCTACTGTATGCTATCTAGACTATATCCACTACTCTCTCGATAGTACTGAGTACTATCCCGGACAGTAGTGGGTATAGTCTAGATAGTAGTGGATACAGTCCAGATAGCACACAGTACTGTCTAAAATTTTTTTTTTTACAGAAAGTACTCAGTACTATCCCAGAGAGTAGCCACTACTATTTTTTTTCCGTGTAATACATAAGTGAATATATTTAATTATTGATCAGCTGCTTATAATTTTTAAAATCATTTCGCGCGAAAATAAGAACAGGGAGCTCGTAATTATTTCCGTACTGAATTTGAATCTAAAAATATCAAAGACCTAAGCTCACTATATTAGTAATTTTTTTTATAATTAATATTTTCCGAAACTATCCTTTAGAGTGAAATTCACTCCGAGGGAATTAAATAAATAAAAAGTCATCCACTCGGTGATAACTTCTATTCGGAGTGAATTCTACTCCAAAGGGGAGTGAATAAATTTAAAGTCATCCACCCCGTGTTTTTTCTGGATTCACCCCGCGTTCACTTTGCAGATTTTTTTGCAGTGTATGTTGAAAGTATAGAAAATAAATGATCAAATTTATTAAAAGCGAACTATAAATTTTAATACGTTTGAATGCTAACTGCAACCTGTAACAGAAGTAAAATATTAATTTCAACATTTGTTTTCACGTAACTTTGACGCTTAAATTGACGTATTCAATATTTATATTAATTGAAAAACAATTCATATACAGCAATCCAATTAATGTATGGAAAACAATTATAATTTTATTGATCATATTTAGAAAAATATAAAAATTATTTTTACGATTAAACATAATTATATTTCAGAAAATATAAGTTTAAAAACTTAATATTGCATTTTAATTAATAATTTGTAGAATAAAAATCAAATGCAACTAATCTATTTACCGAAAAATTCCTAGTGCTAGTCGTCCAAATATTGAAGTTACATGTGTTATAAAAAATAATATCTAACTTTTTATATGACAACAAGTAGAAATAATACACACAAGTCAGTATTTGAATGCTAATGTACGTGTGTAGTATTTTCCGCATGAAAACAACTGAGATAATATTTGAAACTCATGACCGATGTGACATCAACACTTATCTTGTCTTACTTCAGTGAATCAACACAAGTTCTACCTCAAACTTACATTTGAAAAGTGTCATTTTCATTTTTTATTTTCCGAAAATTATTTTGTAGTGTTCAGATGTACTTTTATAATAAATTTTGTGATAATTTGACCGTAACATTTTGAAAATATTATTTTCGTATTAAATTTATTTTTTTTTACTAAAAAATAAATTGATCTGAACTCCCAAGCAATCTAATAGGGATTTGATAAGTTTATATACAAAGATGTTAAATATTTAACATGAACTTTTGTTTACTCAATTACGAGAAATTTCTTACTGTGTATATAAAATTAAGTACATTACTAAAATTTTTTTAGTAATGTACTTTATAATGATGAATTATGACGTAGATTTTTGAATTAAAATAATATGCAAATATTAAAAAAAATTATATTTTCATTTACGTTTAAATGAAGATGAATTATTGTATTAAGAGAATGAAATAGGTGATTTTTAAATAAACCGTTTTCATAGATAAAGAACCAAATCATGAAATAAAATATTTATTTGCTAATGTAAGGGTAACAAGGATCGTTTCGTTTGTTCACATGTGTGTGAGAACGAGAATAGATGGCATATCCTCTTAAATTATTATTATTATATTGGAGTTATATTTAAGAATATCAAATAATTATAATAATAACAATAATAATAATAATAATAATAATAATAATAATAATAAAAAGTATAGAATATTATTATTTAATTATTAAGTTGATAGAAACTTTTTTTTCGTCTCTTCAAAGATTATAATCCATAGTATTTTTATTTTTCTTCTTCAACTTCTTATCCACGACTCCATGTACTTTATTACACACAATATTTTGTCATTTTCTCTCTAAAGATATCGTACACTATATAACCAGTATCTCAGGATCTCATTATCAACTTCAAATGCTATAAAGCGTTGAGGAATTTCTCGAATAAGAAACTGACAATCACTAGTCACGTTATGAAATTCCACTTTTGAACTTTAACATTTAAATTTAATTATTATTATGTATATATATATATATATATATATATATATATATATATATATATATATTATTTCATATCAAGACTGCTGTATTTCGCATTTACTGCTTTTATAAGGTAGAATACTGAACTATTATATAGATAAGTCTCGGGTGAAAATTACGATTAAAATTTCTAAATATAAAGTTAAGTTAATCAGAGAGTGTAGTTTTAATATTTATTCATTGAAGGAAGACATTAAGCTAAGCTTGCGTTTTTGCTTGTTGAGTTAATTGCCGTTTCTTTCATATCAGAGCCCAGTGTAAATTTTTTGATAACTAAATTTAATTTACCTCAAACTCACAGTTCAAATGATTTAGTCTTTTCAATGAATAGGTACTAAGAGTTATGAGGTTCATTTTCATAATATCTAAAAAAAATTTCCTATTTTTATACGAGCAGTTCCTACGATATTGCTATTGAATTACGAGAATGCTGTTATACTTTTGTTTTAGAGTAGGCTCTATATAGGGTATTGATTATTTAAAAGTTTAAATTTATTAATAATTTGTTCCATACAAATTTTTTGTTGACTCAAATACTGTACAAGAAATCGCTATTTAATTTTTTTACATTGTGTTCAACATTCAGGAACAAAAATATTTTTATTTCTGCAATTTAAGTCACAAATGTTCTGAAATTTTTAATCATTTAAAATTATAATTACAAGCTGTACTTCTGAGACAATTTTCTTTGAATGTATATTAAATGTTTAGGAACACTAAACATGAATCCAAAATGTCGGTGCATGTGACATATTTAAAAATATATGAACTTAAGTTGAGTATAAAATATCCATAAATATTTTAAAATGTCATTTTCTTTAAATTTTTTTTATGTAAAGTAATTGCCATCGAAAATGGCATTTTAAACTCAGTCAAGTGAAAAGAAAAGCCTGAAGCAGATACGAAATTACATATATTTATTTACATAGGTCTTTAAGGCCGAAAGGAATGTCCTGGCGACGTCTATTCGTGTTCGCCAAAAAGCAATATCTTAAAACACAAGGACTGGCTTTGATCCAAAACAGAGCCACGCGTGCTTGTTGTGTGCACCTTTTTTCTTTTATTTTCCATTCTCTCCTTTATTTATTTTTATTTTTTCCTTTCTTGTTTTCATTTTACTCTTTTTAGTTTTATATTTCCGTTCAAACTCTCAGCTACAGTTGTCTTCCTGCAGGTCGTTCGCTTCTTTTGTTGCGACCTCCGGACTCGCGATGAATTCACAAAAGACATAGTAAAGTCAAAAAACATAAATTGAAAATTCTAGTGCATTGTCAAAAAATATATAACAAATAGAAAACAATAAATATTCAAAATACTTTAGAATTTTTTATATTATCCATAATTATTAGTTCGAAAAATTCAAATAACTTTAGCGTGTTGAAAAAAAAAATAACTTCCCTTACTTTAGTATTTTTATTTTATGATAATAAAATAAAATTTTTTTAATATATATTTTTTATAGTTACATTGAGTAATAACAATATCAAATGGATGAAAACGTAAACTTTATAAAACCTGTACGTTAGAGTAATAATAAAAAAATAATAAAAACGTAGGAATAATAAAATAAAAGAGTAAATTGGTATCTGAGTAAAATTACTCAATGTTGAATCATAACTTTTATATTATATTGTGTGGCAAGGGATGAAATAATACAATTTCCAACAAGGGTGAGGTTGACATCAAACGAAATCTGAAATCATGCTTTATTCCATCGTACACTGTATATTTTTTCATATTACCTGGATTGAAGTTTTGAGTCTCGATGTCTGCAGCCAGTTGAAACAGGACAATTTGAGGTTATTAGCCTATGTATAAACTATCATGATGATTGATTAAAATCAAATTTTCACCATACCTACACCGAAAGCTTAAATTCACCCTGGTTAGCGGGAAAAAAGTCGTATTTTTCCCTTACGAAAATACAAATAAAATAGTATATTACACACCTAGGGAGGAAAGTAGGACATTCTGACCTGGGTGTGTAATTGCCTACCCGAGCTGAAGGCAAGAGTGACAAACACGCAGATTGTGACGTCCTACCTTCGTCAGTGGTGTGTATCCTATTTTTCACCAGATTTGCACCGAAAGTTTAAATTCCTGCTCTGTTTAGAGGGAAGAAAGTTGTTCTTTTTTCTTATGAAAAAACAAATGATAAAAATCAGCGCATGCGCCATTCTTCCCGCAAACAGAGGCACAAATTTAAACTTTAGCTGTAGATTTGATGAAAAATAGTATACACACCACGGAGAAAAGTAAGAAATCTAATTCCCGTGTTGCAATTCTTATCTTGGCTCGAGAAGACAATGACACACGAGGGATAAAATTTTCTATTTTTCTGCTTCGGTACATGATATACTCTAATTTCAATTGAAAATCTATCTAAAAAGTAAAATATTCAACAGACTCAAGATAAAAAAAAAATAGAACTTTTCCTCAGCGTTTCATTTTGTCTTGTTCGTCCCTCTATTTTACTAGTCGTATTTATCCTATTCAAAGGAGGAACAGCAGAATTGTCATTCGAATATTTAAAGAAAAAACAAAAGTACTTTGAAATTTTTTTTCCCAGTTCTATAGATACACATTTTTTGCAGTAAAAATTATTTGTAACAAGAAAGTGGTTATTTTGATAGGAATGTTTGTCTTATTTTTGTGGTTTAATTTTGAAAATGATAATTATTGTAATTATTAAGATGCTAGTATTCATTTACTCTGTATCTATCTGACAGTTTCATTTGCACTTTAAATTTACTTAAGTAATTAATGAGATGTCAAACCCATGATCAGATTTAGTATTTTCATCGCAATTATGTGTGACATCATAATTAATATTGATAGAAGCCACTATGTAATTTACCAAAATGTACACAATGGCCAATTATGACACACAATATTGGGACCTTTAGTTCACTTTTTTTTATTCGAAAAAATATTAAATACACCCATGGGTATTGCTGGTCTGTCTTCAAGATCTAACAGACTGGCAAAGAATGAGGTGTTATGCCATACAGGCTATGATTTAACCTCTATCTTGCTCTTCCTCGATTTGAAATAGAATATTGAACATCGAAAAAATATTTAAGTTCTTCCATTAAATGTTTTTAATTAAATTAATTTCCAATTATCGTAATTGATTTAAAATATCATAGGAAATGCATCACATAAAAAGTATTGAAAAATGATTATTATATTCCACAGTTGATACATAAATATTATGGTTAGAACCATAAAATTTATATAGACAGTAAATTATCTAATTTATTATAATAAATGTAAATTATGAGAATAGTAAAAATAAAGGTATGTGGAAAGATATAAATGATGCTTTTTCTTACACGTACTATTCTACCCTTACTATCCATCTATTTGTACGTTTGGTGTGTGTCTAATCAGTGACTTGGGTTTGCTCACACTTAATGAGTTTTACCTTTTACTGCTACTCCGTACTCTCCATCAGAGTTATGAGTCCGGAACTTTTTTCTGCTTTTCCTTCTTTTTATCCCCCTTTTTTTTTTTTTTTAATTAACGAAGATCTAAAATAAGGTATCCAAGAAATCGAGTAAAAAAATTATTTTTATTTCAATTTTATTTTACTCTATTAATAGATAAATTAATTATTTCTGTGTTAATTTGTCAGAGTGAAAAATATTAAAAAATATATGTTGCAAATTTAATAAGTTTTTACAATAATTACACTAAAAAATTTGAGAAAACTCTGCACATTAATTAATCTCTAGATTATTTTCAAAGCCATTTTTAATAGAAAATTGATAAAGGCTTTGTCAAGATTCCTTAAAGTTGCACTAGGAGTATACTTTAAAGCCTTTGTAAAAGACAAATTGAGTATCATTTGTCTAGGGCCTTGATTTTTCCTTAACATCACCTTAGTTGCGATGATACCAGCGCTCGCTATGGCATCAACGGTAATAATTTCAGGATTTTGACTAATGCTTCATAAGCAAAAAATAATAGTAAATATAGAATGGATATTTACTTCATTGAATCAGGGCCAGTTTTTCCATCTGAGATAAAATTGATATATATATTATCTCTATATATTCAATATTTATACCTATACATATCTCAGACTAAAAAACTGACCCTTCAAAAATAATAAAATTCTCCAATTTGATGATTCCAAAATTATAATTAATGAATGTTCTTATTCGATTCAAAATTCGTTCATATAAAATTCGAAGTTAATTAGATTTTTTACTATGAAAATCATAGAAGTTAAAAAATTGAACTTGAAGTTCTAATCTGTATCAAATTTAGAAGTTCTATGCGTCGAATATTTTTGGGATCCTTTTGGAGCGATTTTTTTTTACACGGGGGATAGTAAAAAGAAAATTATGTTTTTAAGAGGATATGCCATCTATTCTCTTTCTCACACACATGTGAACAAACAAAATGGTCCTTGTTGCACTTACATTAGCAAATGAAAATTTCAAATGAGCAGTTCTCAGATATAAACTGAAATTTCCGAACGAAGGAGCATTTTATTCGATAAATAATAACTAACGCATCGAACGAAATATTTTATTTAATGTTTTAGGTATTTGTCTATGAAAACAGTTCATCTGAAAACCGCCTATTTCACTTCCTCAAGATTAATATTTTAATAATATAGTAATAGGTAATTGTTCTTTTAGTATTGAAAATTGTAGTTTTTGTAAACAATAAATCCATTATAAATATATGAGTTTCCTCTTTCAAATTACAAAATTATTAATCGTAATAATATTTATAATGAAACTACAATTTTAATTGCTATTTAACCTTTAAACTGTAACAACGGTTTACAGATCACTAATCAAACTTAAAACCAGCAGAACTTTTTTTAATTTCATGGAATCGATTTTAACTTTTAGTAGTTCTCTAACTTCTCAATTCCAACCGAAACATCATTTTTTAAATTTTTTTCAACTGTTTTTTCCAACTCTCAGTGATCTGACAGATCGATGGTTACTGTTAATATAACTTTTTATTTTTACGTGCTTGAAAGCATGATATTGGATGCTATTACAAAACCTATATCAAAAAATACATTCAGTGATGAGAAAAATCATAAATTTTAAATTTGATTTTATTTTCCTTTACAAATCGGTGATCATGGCCGAGCGGTCCAAGACTAAGACTTAGGCCTCTCGAACTCGATCACTGACCAGGCGTGGGTTCGAATCCCAGTAGAGCTAAAAGAATTTTTCGCAGTCAAAGTGTGAAGTCTTTCGCTCGTGAGATTCGTTCCGTCGCCGACCTTTGAATTTGATTTGGTTTAAAGTGGATTTCATTCAATATGAAAATTGAATTTGAATTTGAATTCGACTAACTTGGGCGGATATGGGATAGCTCGAGGTTTAATAATATATATATGCCTTTAAAAAAAAGAATAAAAATTTCTTTACAGTGTCTTGATTTAATTGAAGACATTTCAAGACAATTTTAACTAGGATTACTTTTCTGGGAAAAATCGCCTAATAATAATGAAAATATAACTTTGAAATTTGAAAGTATTCGTTTATTTTTACATTTTTGAAAAATTTTTTAATTACTGTTTGTATATAATCGCAATAAATGTCGTAAAACAAAGATTTAAAAAATAATTCTTTGCACCGAAAGCTTTCATGTACTTTCAGTAAAATTTTCGTTGTTATATCCATCTCAAAGTCAATTACTGTAATTATTTGTTTTTAATTCGAATCTAAAACAAACTGTTGAGCGATTTCAATTTGAAATATGATAGGGTATTCAGCTGTTTGCTCTAGCTGCTCAGAGCACATACTTTTATCATATGTTGCGTCTTTGTTTTGCTATACGCTGGACTATGCTTTAAATTGACTTAACACACGAAGAGATATGTACTTTGAGCAATCAGCTGAATACGCTATCAGCGAAATCGAAAGATAGCCTATGAAATTTGAATATATTCTCATTAAGTCCAAAAAATTGTTTACATAACTTTTTTCATATTATATACATTGGAACTCAAAGTTTCAGTGCTTGATTAGTTAGCTAAAATAAGGCAGTGGGATCAATGTGATTTAATAGGTTGAAAATGATTGTTTACTTCCCTAAAGCAGAAAGCTCCTAGTTACGCTCATTAAATTAGTTTATGATTTTGTTTCAACTCAGACAGAATTTCACTTGATCATAGCAAACGTCAAAATAACAATAAGTTATTCTAGCCGATCTAATTAATAGTTTAATTAAAACGTATGTTATTGATCTTGAGTTGTATAGTTTTGACTGACAAGAGACATTAAAACCTAAAATTCAATGCAACTAATTATAAAAAATTTAAAAATATACCCTGTGTTTCGAATTCAAAACGATTCAACTTTACTACTATATAAATATACATTCATCATTAAGTGAATCATTTTGTTTCATTGGGGAGTGACCGTGAGTCCTAATTAACCGAAAACTACTCACCAACGGAGGGTTAAGCCTCCGAGCCTGAGAATTACTCTACAGTTTGTATAAGCAATCACATAAGGGCATCGTGACAAACTATAGAGTAATGTGATTATTACTATGCTGCATAGGCATATTTACTTGATATTTATCTCCGTGTTACTCGTTGTCCATAGTTATTTTTATTACTCGGAATTTTATGATGATATTGGACTTTTTATTCGAGTCCTCGATATCCTTCTTGTAACCATCTTCGCTGTTGGTTTGGAAAAAGTGCAAAAATGTTACTTTTTATGGGTTTTTCACTCAACCCTGTTTAGAAAATCTCATAGGTATGAATGTGTTCTTTGAGAAGTGCTATAGTTAAGTATAGGGCCTTATACATACAGCTATAAGAATCTATCGGGTTTTTTAAGCAGGAAATTTACTGTTATTTTTTAAATAACTACTAAAGCATAAGAGTTGTCAAATATTTTCAAAGTTCAATGTACTTCTAAGTTTTACTAAATTTAAAGTGGTTCTAATTTTTCGATAAGTTGTTCTGATTCTTCAAAATTACTAAAGAAATACGCCAACGTTAATAGGAAATTATCTCTTTAACGTGGAATGTCTTTTTATCAAATCAAAAGTAATTATCTGAAATTTTTTTCTATTATTTTCTTTGATTTCTCACATTTCACGTCACATCATTGCTTATTTCTTTTCTATGTAATTATTTGTGAATTACAAACTGTTTTGTTATTATTAATAACTTATTAACACAGTATTAAAATCGATAACGATGTAATTTTTTACTTTGCCAAGAGTAATATTTCTTCCCAATTATTTGAAATATTTTATTCTTTTTTTATTTTCAACTTTCTATTTATATTTATCTCTTGCCTTTTGATTTCTCAATGGTTCGATAAATATTGACGGAGAATACGAAGCTTTTCGATTTACGCGGTAATGAGAAGTCAAAATGGATTTTGAGCTTAAAAAAAATATGAACATAGTACAGAAATATATAAATAATTGGAAAAAAAAAAAAATAGTATAATTATATCTGCAGATGCATAAATACATAGATATATAAATATATTAAGTGAAAAGTCAGAAACGAATGAGAGAAGAGATGAGACATAGAGTACTCGTCGGTGTTGCATTGTTAAAAGCGATCTTGTTAACTGAAAGTTTTGCCCTGTAGCTTTGCTAAGGTTGAACACGCGCAATTGCGGAGTCAGCTTTCTCAGGAGAATGAGTAAAGGTCGTTCTTATTATACTATCGTCTTTGTTTCTGATTTTCAACACTGCATACTCAGCCTGTAAATGAACAGCTGAAATAACTTTTTAGTTGCATTTACACGCTGAATAATGAGATTGTGAAGCATAAAAGATTTTTTTTTTCATACTTATTATTTTCATTGTTAATGTTCATTTCAATTTTAATTTTTTACGATTTCTTATTACCGGAAAAAAGTAAACATCATTCTTTTTATATTTGTTCTTATAATCTTATGAACATAATTTGAAAATGAAAAATATATTTCAAGCTCATTATTAATCAGCATTTTATGTAGAGTATTTTTGGTGATTCAGTCCTACTTAGTGGCTTAAATTTTTCGCGCTTTATCATATGACCGTAAATTATGTCCGTCAAGAGATGTATCAATTAACTTTGTATACTTTTAAAAAAGAAAGTACGTGTCTTACTCAGGTTGTAATGAAATTTTTTAAATTGTCTAGGTAATAATAACAGGAAATATTTTGCATTATAAAGAAAGGAAATTACTCCTAATTTTTATGTCATAAAGCGGTATTTTAAAAAAAAATTTAAGTCTTGATTGTATATAAATACTTTCGTAATTACTCATTAAAATATCAACATACTATTTTTAATTTAATTTTTCAGAGTAACTAAATAACAGAAATAATCTGGAAAACGGTTGACCCTTCAGGCCAGCCACAAAACTTCACATTGTTTGTAAGCTTCTTGAGCTTAAAAACATAATTGTGAATACATTTTCGAGCTGAAAAATACTCATTCATACATTGGTTTTTTCGCTTTCATTTATAAAAATTCAAAACACTAAAAATAATTTGAAAAATCATGTTAATTAGTATTTTCTGAATTTTTCGTCATCGATATTTTTTGAACTAATTAACCGATTTTGATGTCCACCCTCTTAAATTTGAAATAGTGAAAATAGTGACTCTTCACTGTTTATTTAGTAAAAAATATGTCACTAATTAAAATAGTGGTATACTCTTCACTGGCAATAAATGAGTAAGTATTCAATGCCAAATAGTGATTTTCACTAATTCGTTTTTAAAGAGCAATGCAGCAATCAGTGCAGTTTTTTTTAACTCTAACTCGAAAAAACTTTTGATAGTCAATCAGTTCAACAATTCTACACTGTGAAAAATTCCCATTAAATTTTACTATGGGTGCTTTGTAACCCCGGACCATAAGAAAACTGATACAAAATTTACAAGTGTCCCATAGTAAACGTATGCGTATAGGTCCCAATTGTGTCGTCTGCGCATACCGTTTACTATGGGATACTTGTAAATTTTGTAACAGTTTTCTTATGGTTCGGTGTTACAATACGCCCATAGTAAAATTTGTTGGAAATTTTTCACAGTATACTGTTATTCGAAAAAACACTTTTTTTAAATTTTTCGGTTAAAGATATCTCTTACTTTCAATGTTTGAGGCCGATTGGAACCAGTTAATTTCAAATTTATGGTGTGGGAAGCTGTTAGCGTATTTTCAAATAAAAAATTACAATTAAAACACTTACATTATAATAAATTTGAATTTTTCACCATACTGAAAAAATAAGTAAAAAATTCTTAATAAATAATCGCTAACATTTGACGCACGAAACTTTGAGTTAAAATAAATAATTATGAATGTCAGCTTGTAATTGAGATCGAATATGTTGATATTTCATAAATTTATGTATTGTAGAATAAACAAGAAGGATTTCAATAATGACATTCAATAGGGTTTTATTTTACGATAATCTAAAGCTAATGCCAACGGAATTAAATCGATTGATTTTGTATTTTGGGCGTTATCGTGAGTACAGATATACGAATGTACAGACGTATACAAACAGAGAAAACGATGTCAGTGTAATGAAAAATTAAATTACATTTTTTTATCCGTATGGATAGAAAATGTTTCTTTTTTTTTCTTGTATGGTTTATTCATTTATTTAATTAATTGATTAATAATTTCATTCATCGCGTTATTTAATGTTTCATTCAAATTCAAATTGACATTTTCATTATAGTAACAGCCTTTGAAGATTACGCATTTACACATTCCAATTTTTTTTTTTTTTATAAATTAACAATTAAACCTGATGTTTTTATGGTTGAAAGAATAAATAATTACTTTTATTGATTTGAATAGTAATAAAATAGAAATAGAAAAACATTTGCATTTTTTTAATGGACGTTAAAGATTACGGTAGAATTACGTGGATAAAGATAATTTATCTATCGAATCGGAATTCTAAACCTACTCGACATTTGCGGCTACCAGATAAAAAACATTTCGAATCGATTATCGAAGACGAGAGAAAGTGAAATAAAAAAAAAAAAAAAAACGAACTTTTAGTTATCGCGATGAGACAATTTATTTTTTTTTAATCAGTTAATGAAATAGAAGGACGAAGAAATAAAATTAAATACTCTCGAAATGAGATTCTGAATATTCTATAAAAATAAACAATAAAAGTCAATAAATAAAAAAAAAGTAACGCCGAGTTGAAAAGTTTCTTACATGATAGAGTCTATTAATCTCGTTCAAGTCAACCCATTTTAACCAAATAAATGACATTATTTTTTTTAACGACAAAAAAAAAATTATATTAATGAAATAGAAACTTTTATTTTAAAATTAAAAATTTTTTGTTTTTATTGAACTTTTTTCATTAAAAAAAAATTTTTTAAAACAATGTGTTTCAACAAAAGACGTAAAAGTAATTTAAAAATTTTTTAATAAAAAAAAAAGTTTTTTGTATTCAATAACTGTCGAACTATTCTGTAATTAAAATTTCATCATGGCCATTTTACCCACGTACATTTCATGAAAATCAAACATAAAAAGCTTCTTTAACTTCTTCGTTTGGTATATATATATATTTTTTTTTTATTTTTTGTTCATTTGTAGGTTGAAAAAAATTCGTAAATGGCAAAAATAAAGTAGCTAAAAATGATTGCGAGTTTCACTCGTTACAAGCCAATATAACTTGGTTCAATTTACCAGAATGAGTCGGTAGAAAAAATTCCCGAGAGTCAGAAGTACAAGTGGTTGAGCATACAGACACGAATACACTCTTTTATATATATACATTTTATGTACACAGTGTACAGTAGCGTATATAGACACTCACACATTTGGAGATTGCTAAAGCTCAAATAGAGCAAGAGTGTGCACCTGTTCATTTTGTTAGCTGTAACTGCTAACTCTCTTTCTCTTTACATATGCATATATATATAAACAAGGACATCCTAGGAGCGTACAGGAAACTCATCTTCACGAGTAGAGTAGTAGAACCTGAGGATGCCCGGTTTTCTCCAAGTGGCAAGCTCTACGCCCATCGGTCGTGCATTGTTAAACTCGAACTTGTTAACTTGGTTTTGTCCTCTCGACTCACTCGAGTATACCAACGGCGGTGAAAGGTCGTCGCCAGAAAATTCAAATAAAAAAATTAAAATTAAAAAAAAAATTAGACGGACTGACAGCAGTGGTTGGATACTACTATTTTATTCGGGCTTTGCCGCCTGTTTTTACATTCTCTCTCTACGGCGTATCTACTGCTGCTTCTAACCATTCGACTACATTTATTTCTATTGTCTCTTTATTTCTATTGTCTCAAAATTTTATGTGATATTTAAAGGCTCATGCGATAATCATTAAAACTGAATTTAAATAATTTATTATTAGTTTTGTAACTCTCGGTATATTTACACCTTCTTAGCTAAGCGCCAGTTGTTTAACCTGTAGGTAAAAATTGACTAATGGGGGATTTTAAAGTGTCCTTAATTTTTATTGTACACCTCGAATGCGAAGAGGAGAGGTAGTGCTCTATTGTCGCCAAATTAAAAATCCGGGTTTTGGTAACCTTAAATCATCTCCATCAATTTATGACAGCACTTGAATAGGGAAAAAATCCACTCATGTTAAGAGGATCGTTAAACGGAAAAAATTTTAGGATACAAAGAAGAAATAATCACTTCGATAATTTATAAAACTAAATTGATTATTAAAAATATAATATGAACGTTTGAAGTGTGCACTTTTGAATTCTCCAATTTTACTGTACTATAAAAATTAATCGAGCCTTACCGACATAAAATATGAAGACATACAGCAGGTTTTACCGCGTCATAACCTTAAATTTTATGAAACAAATAAAATATAAAAATGATAAAAAAAAAATTTTACTGTTTCGAACCCAAGATTTGAACTTGCGATTTGTAACAATAAAATTTTTAATTTTTTAGTTAAATTGAAGTAGCATCAAGTCTTTTTTTAACGTAAGATAAAATAATTTCTACTACACGATAAATTTTAGTGTGACGCACCTGAAAATTTATCGCTATATATCAAAAGGGATGATATAAATAAAAAATAAGCTGAAACCTTCTTGGAAGCATGTTGAATTTTATAGTATAAATTTTATGTAAAATGTAAATATATTGAGGTTAAAGGTAACAATAAAAACATCTCATTTACTGAAAAAGATAATTTTAAAATAATAAATGCGTTAGATTGAACTTGATATATTATTATTATTATTATTATTCAGTTAACCTAAAAGCTGATATTAATATTGGACTGTAATTATATTGAAAGTTCAGTAGAAGTAATGAAGATAAAAAAGTAGGGAATGTAGGTAGGATAATAAAATGTTAAAATATTGATATAATTTTTTAGGTTATATAGACGACCAATTGCTCTAGTTTTGCATCTCTAGCGGTACCGGACGTAAATAAGGGGTAGTGGAGTACCAAATATACTGGTATAACTACTACACGAATGATCAGAGTCGACCCAGATGAGAAAGAGTTGGGTCGAGGTAAGCAGAAAAATAAAAAAGAGGGATAGAACTGACAGACATGGTTGTTGTAATGATGGAAGTGGGATGAGAGTTTGTGAGGGTTCTGAGGGCTCTGTAAACACTGATATAAGAGTTTAGTTGTGTGTAGTTGTGGTAATGGTAGTGTGTATAGTAGTGGTGGTGGTAGGCTGAAAGGATATAAAAAGAGGGATGGAAAATACAAAAGTGCATCTTCTCTGAGGCAGACTCAGACGAGTTGAGGTGAAACGAAATGCTTTATGCAAGCGGTCGCGATGAAAATCCAATCAAGGTGAACGCCTCAGGCACAAACTGAGACGACTTAAGTACTCGTGGATAAGAAAAAGGCTATAAAAAAAAAATATAAATAATAAGATAGAAACTGCAATCACTTTAGAAAATGCATTTGAATGGAATTTCGTATAATGATATAAACGAGATGTAAAATTGGAATAAATCAAAATGAAATTTATAATGAGATTTTTAAAATTAAATTGATAGAAATTTTAATTATTTTTTGTTTTTTGGTAAATAGTTAATTTTTTTTTATTGTTTTTTGTACATTTTCAAATATTCTTATCAACGAGTTAGAAAAGTGTTGAAAAAATTATCATTAAAAAATTTTTCCAGTTTTCAAATTAGATGTAATGAATTCAGAGACTGACAAGTTAAAATTATGAATTAGTTATCAAAATAGATTTAGCTAATTTTTCTAAAATAATTGAAAGGATTCGGCAGCTGAAATATTGATTAATTCGAGGTTTAAACGCTAATTGTAATAAAATCATTTATTCTTTGCAAACCCTGCTATGAAAGTGCAATTTTTGAGAAATAAAAAATTTTAAGTTTATTTTAAATCAAATTTTCCAAGGAAATAATAATTTTCAACATAATTTATAATTTATGAGTATTGGTTTTTTTATTCCCGTACCGATAAACTTACAAAGTTGTCTATCGTATACGACACATATCACATGAGTGACAGAAAGTAAAAAGTAATGCGTTGTCGCAACGTGAGGTGGCGATTCACTCTCTTCAAGTACAATTTGTCATTAGGTATAGAGAGCAAATTTATATAAATTCATTCGTCGCGGCATCTTATTGCTACGTTAGTATAGTAAAGTTAAAACTGTATAGTTATAGGTTATTTAACGCACAAAAGCAGTTAAGTAAAATGTATAGGTAAGGCTGAATATATTTGGCGCTTTCGACACGACTTACAGCGTTCGAAAATTGAACTTTCAAAGCAGGTGTTGCAAAATAGTATATTACATATCTAGGCCAATAAAATAAGAAAAGTCTCAGAGCACGTGTAATTGTTGGCCGAGGTGAAGCCAAGGCTGACAAACACGTGGTCTGAGGCTTTCCTTTTTACTGGCCAAGGTGCGTATACTATTTTTCTGCTTGACGAAGCCCGAAAGTTGCCACTTTCCGGCCGGAGGGCAGAAAAAACTTGTATTAAACGTGAAAACACGATACTTGTTATATAATATTATAACATTTTTAAGAATACTAACTGATATCGAAATTAGAAAAACTTGATGATCTGAATTGAATCTGATTTGAATCTTGCTAAAAAATGTAGCCATTACTTTTTTTTTAAAATTCCACAAAAAGTATTTATTATATAAAGTAGCTCGCACGATCATTGCTCAATGTCATAAAAATAACTGATTACTTCAAAGGAGATATAATGTCAGACTTACATAAGTTCTCAAACTTTTACATTAAAAATGATAATAAATAATTATGTTAGTATCCATAAATCATAAAACTACTGGATTGCCTCATTCTACTTATGAACGGAATTCGTTTATTAGCCATCTGTTAGCACTCGTGTGAACTATTATGAGATGCTTGCATAAATTCTGCATATATTGGCTCATATATAAGGAAGGTTAAAAAACTTTTTATTTCATTTTTTCGCTATCAAGCTTCAATGACAAAAAAAAATTCTAACCAAGTACGTACATATAAATATATACATTTGTATAAATCCTATTATTGAATCGATATCATCGCGAGCGACGTGAAATCCATCAACGAGATATTTCAATATTTAATCACTAAAAAGTTCATAATCTAGTATAAAAATACAGTCTGCAGGAAATTAATTCTTGAAAAAAAAAAAAAAAAATAATAATAATTTTTTTACTACGAAGTTTTTTTTCTGATCATTCTTTCGGCATGTAAAACACTTATATTGAAATACAACGACTATTTTTTCCTTATCAAGGATAATTATCAGCAGTTTTTGTTATCAAGAATAATTGAAACTTTAAATAGTTGGCAAGTTTAATTACGTAATAATTAATTTCTCAAAGTTTCGAGATCTATTATTAACCAATTGAATGAAAAAAGTTTTTAAATCGAATTTTCGGCACAAGCTCCAAAAAATTTTACTAAAGTATAGAATTGATTCTCATGTAAAAAGTGAGTAATGTAATTTAAAATGGAAATAAGTCTTGAAAATTTGAAATTACTCGAAAATAGTTGTAAAAGTACAAAATTACGATTAAGAATTAAAAGAAAAATTAATTTTTTTTACAAACAATAGATACAAAAGAAAATATAAATTCTTGGCAAACAATTTATCAAACTTTAAATTGTAATTTATCGGTACAAAAATAAATAATAAAAAAAAATTTCAATCTTAAAAATCAAACACAAAGCTCTTACTTTTACGTTGATCGTTTGACAATGTCATTCGTCGATCTTATACAACACACAATTCCTATTTATTTTATCTCAAGTTCTGTTCTCAAGAAATGAGATTCTTGGAGTACAATCAGCGACAAACGAAAGAGAAAAAAAAATGAAATAACACAAACACAAAAAAGTTTAGTACATTTTTATACAAGTACAAACTAAAAAATATATTAATAACCAAATGCAGATGTAAATGTAGATAGCAAAAGTATGAGTATATATACAAACAGAATAAAGTAGTAAAATATAAAACTGAAACAACATATAGAAAGAAGCTTATACGAGATTTCCGGTAAAATCTTCAGCCTTAGGTCATTCAAGGATTACTCGCTTATGACCAAAGGAATGGCCAGCAACTCGTATAACTTCTGTCATCGGTTATCCTCCGTCTCCATCTTCGTACTCGTTCATCTTTTAAACTAACCGTTATATCAAGACGATACGTAACGTATTTTATAGTATTTATAGTCTATTGGACAATAAAATTTTTTTTAAAAAATACAGATTTATAACTCGAAGATACATGTATCTATCGATACGAAGAACCATAAGTTGTGATTAAATTTTATACTATTTTAAGTCTTACATATTTTAGATTTTATATATAAAATATTTTATACTAAATCTCATAATAAAAATACGGTATAAAAACATACCACGTTAAATAAAATTGTCTCAGAAATATACTTTCATTTACTGATAACGGAGATTGTTAACGAAATTTATCTTTTTAAAAACACGTATTTTTTTTTTCGGAAAATGAAAAATTTATTTTTTTTGTGTCTCAATAATAATGAAAAAATTTACTTATCAAATAAATCTTCATTAAATATGTTTTAAACATATGAGAGATTTTAGAATATAGTTACACTAAATATAGTTATAGAAACAACTCGGGTCAAAATATCCAGCCTCATCGAACCCAAGTTAGCCTCACTGAGTAAAAAAAGCATTCTGAGCCTCAAATGATGGTCAAAAAGCCTTAATGAGCCTCGAATGATACTCAAAAATCGTCATTAAGCCTTGATAAGCCTCAACTGGGCCTAGTCTTGACTATGTAATTTAAATCCGATTATTAATATTTGAGGCTCTCTGATCACCATTTGAGCCTCATTGAATCTCTGTGAGCATTATTTGAGCCTCATTGAGGCTTTTTGAACATCAATTGAGGTTAAAAATGTTTTTTTTTACTCAGTGAGGTTGGATTAAGGCTTACTTGGGTTCGATGAGGCTAGATATTTTGACCCGGGAAAGGGTTTAAATTTAATGCGTAAATGTTTGCATTGACTTACTACCTTCTTAAGGTCGAAAGCATTGAAACTAAATAAAAAATTTATTATAAATTCCGAATATACACTCGAGAATAATCACAACAATTACTGGCCACGGCAATCTTGAGATATACATTGAAAAAAATAAATTGCATAGACTGCACAAAAAGTACAATATTAGTTATCATTCAATCTCTTATCTCTACTGTCTTTCGGGAAAAATCGTAACCTCGGACGAACGGACGGACTAACCGATATATCAATCAAATTAAAAATGAAATTGAATTTTCAATAATCAATACTCAATTTAAATTATTTTAAATAACTTTATTTATTTTTATTAAAATGTCCTTTTTCCAATAGTGTGCTTGTCATACTATACTCGTAGTATAGAATATAAATTGTAGATGAGATTATATGAAAGTCAATTAGTGAAAAATTTTCAAGTGAAATCACAGCTTCGCGTTCTAAATTTGCAATAAGTACACTGTGGAAAATTTATAAAAAATTTTACTATGGGTGCATTATAACACCGGACCATAAGAAAACTGATACAAAATTTACCAGTGTCCCATAGTAAACGGTATGCGCAGACGACACGATTGGGACCTATGCGCATACGTTTACTATGGTACACTTGTAACTTTTGTACCAGTTTTCTTATGGTCCGGGGTTACAATGCACCCATAGTAAAATTTAATGGGAATTTTTCACAGTGTAAATATCAAAGAATAACAAAATGTAACCATCAATATTTATTTCATCTCTACATAGTACTCATTTTTAATGGCAATATTATCCCATTGTATGTATGCTATAATTATTGATTACATATTTGAAACCACAAGAAATCATTATTTGAGCGGGCCGTCATGCCTTAGTCCCTCCATTAGTTTATCCCCTACCCCATACATTTCTAATATTTAGTATCTTATTTTTTTCAGTAAATTACCTGCATAGAAAAAAATAAATGTTATAAATTAGTGTTTGAAATTATAACCCGGAACCCGGTTGTCAATATGGGGAATTTTAACATTCCAAATAATAAATTTTATAATATATGTCGTCAATTTTCTAATCATCAGCTAAGATTTTTAAAGTTCGAATATCAATTTTTCTTACATAGACAATAAATTTTCATACTTATCCTGTGAAATTATCCTGATTAAAAGAAACGATTTGCAATGTTAAATGTCCATAAGAAGGGCAATTCAAAAGTATTCCAAGTATTAAAAAGTATTAAAAATTTTTTTTTTCTAATCGTTTTAAATCGTTTCTTTTGATAAGGGTATTCACGTTTTAATGATAAATGAAAAAATTACTATTTCCAATGAAAGTATTTACTGATAACATCATCATTATATTACTTGTCGTTCTAAATTTATATAGTTCATTTTTTCCGTGTATTATATAAAAGGTACAAATATTTGTTTATTAATTTGTCAATAATGAGTAAATACTTATTAAAAATAATATATTTACGTATTTATTGGAAATAGAGTTATTGACTATAAAAAAATATATAATAGGATATTTAGGTTGGAGAAATGTATAACGTAGCGATCGATCAGGTTTTTTCCATTCGAAATAGCCTTATATCAAATGCAGTAGAGTATCCAAGTGGTTACATCTCAAATGTCTCCAGCATCTGCTGTCTCGTCGTATACTAATGGTAAATATCTATATATATATATAGAAAAACATGTCCGTCATACTGAAGTACAAATTGTAACATTATAGAAAGCATCACGATAAATATACAATTTCATATATATATATATATATATATATATATATATATATATATATATATACATATATATATATATATATATATATATATATATATATACGCATAAGTTGTATTGGCATCTTTGTGTTGTAAAATTATCTCATTGTTATGCAGACAGCAGCTTTAGGAACGAATGCTGTGCATAAACTGGGTAAAATAAATGCGTGTGTTGTGTATGTACGTACATGGATACAATAAGTCTACTTAAGCGTAAGCAATGATGAATGTGTTGTGATCTTAGAAATTTCATTTGTTTGGATAGTATAAATATATTGGCGTATAGCCGTGAGCAGTGTACATTGTTGTACCTGAGATTAATAATACAGAGAAACTCCTGAACCCTCAGAAGCTTAAAGCTTGAGCTTTACAACCCTTGTTTTGTGTACGTAATTGCGGTAATACTTATTTTTGTATTATATCTCTACATCATTTATTATCCTTTAATTTATTTGCTTGTTTTAGAAAATCTACTCGCTAAATATTTTCATTTTAATTTTTGGTAATTTTTTTTCTTTTCATGTTTTTTTTTTTTTTTTGGTTTTACACTTGGCTTCACTACTTGAAACGTAATATTTAATATGATAAAAACATTTTTAGATATTCATTTTATTAAATTACCTTTACTTTTACGTTAAAGTATAGTTTAATTAATTTAATTTAATTATTAAATTTATTTTATTTAAATTAAAAATTATTTTACTGGAAAGTTATTCTTTTTTTCCTTTTCATATTTTGTAAATCTGTAATAAGAAAATTAATAGAAAAATTGTTTATAAAAATATAAGTAAATGTTTATGTTCAGATAAAATATTCAAAGTATTAACTTATATTGAAATAAAACGAGTACTTGAATTTTATTTTATCGCTCTTGAATATAATGCGATGAATTTGAAGGGGTTAATGATAAAAGGAAGAGAGTAAGTAGGTGATAGATTTTATGTATTCAGCGGAGATTCATATCCAATCAGGTGGTTTATGACTGTCGATTTAGCTGGTAGATAAAAAAAATGTAACAGTAATAACAATGATAAAAATAAAAAATTTTCTTTCTTCACAAATATCTTGTCTGTACCCTCAAGCACTTTATTCGATGGTCGTCGAGCTGCTCTCTCGATGGTTATCACCGCTTTATTACCCGCGTCAGAAAACTCTTACTTGCATTTGCCTGGCTGCTGCTACTGCTACTGGCGTTGACAGGCTTCCTCCGGGCGTCCCACCGACAATTGATGTCTGCGGAAGGCAGATGAATGCTTTGGGAATACGTAATTCGATCGGGGATTTATGTCTAAGATCCTCCAGGATCCTGCGAATTTACAATTAAATCTACATTATCCTTCTTACTTTCTTTTTTTGTTTACAAATTTATCATCCACTCGCGTTTATGTGTTACAACAAATAAATGTCATCATCTATCGTAAAAAACATAAATTTTTAAAAAATTTGGAAAATCCAAAAGTGCAGACTTCAAATGCTCATGTTATTGTTAATCATTACTTTTATTTTATATTACGATTTTTTATTAAACTTTTAAATTATTAATTTAATTTTCTTATTTTCAGTTGAATTTTTTTTAAATATCCCGCCTTTTTATCTTAGATGTCGCTTTTTTTCAATCACTGTTACGCTAGTGCTGCTGTCAGTAGTTGGTGGAGAGAAAAAAGGAAAAAAATAATAACAGTAGAAATAAAAATGGCAGCTTAATTTTTCGTGAATAATCAGTTTTACGTTTTTAATTAATTACAATTAAACTAAAAGGATTTCGAAAGTGATTTTCAATAGGTTTCTTATGATAAAAAATATAAAGATAATAAAAAAAAATTTAGGCCGATTAATTTTGTCTTTCGGGAGTTATCGTATCTACTAATTTCATACACGACAATTGACAACTCGTGTCTCTGGGATTTAAGTAATTTATATTAATTAATCGACTTAGTATTGGGTTGAAATTATTCTTTAATAGATTGTCTTTGTATTAGTATACATTTTAACCAATTTTTGTATAATCAAAAGAGTGTTGAAATAATTCAATGTGAGCGAATGAGTCAAAAATAATAGATCAATCATAAAGCACCCTAGCGCGTTCGCGCTTGAGGTATGCAATTAATTTATTTATTAATCAATTTTTGTTTAATTAAATAATTTATTTTGTCGCAGTCTATTAAACTACGTACGTGTCTACATAACCCTTTAGATTAAAAACTAACGATGAAAAAAAAAAAAATTTTAAGAAAAAAATCGGACAGGTGGGTAATCCAAACGGTGCTATTAGGCGGATCGTAATGGCCACAGTGTTTCCCAGGGGCGACATATGCATGTACCTCTTCTCTACTTCTAACTCTTTTAAAATTTTTTTTTATTTTTACTGCTTCTTTCTTCATCTTGAAGTTTTTTTTTTCTTGAAAGTATCCAATCCCTTAGGATTTTAAAAAAATGTTCTTGTCATTGATTTTGCCATTGGTGTGACTGATTGATTGTATAACAGAGCCGCGGGTTATATTACGACAGTAGACAACGACTAGTGAAAATGTTGAGGACTAATTTCAGTCAAAGACCACTGGTGCTATTAGTACTGAGGCTGGTTGTACCTTGAACGAGAATAAAACAAGACGTAGTGAGACAGTGAGTTAGTAACAAGAAGAAGAGAAAAGCAAGAGGAATAGAAGTAGGTGACAGTATGGTCGAGACAAGTTTTCGTTGTCGTGAGACAGGTGGAAACGATGTGCTCATACTGCTGATGTCTTTCAGTCCTTTTGCTCTCTACTCGTCCTCAAGTCCTCTTGCTTCTACATCACCATCATCATCTCTTACTTTTTCATCTTATCTTATATTCTTTTATACTTACAGCTCTTATACCATTTCTTGTTCTTGTTCATGTTCTTGGTCTTACTCTTCTTCTTCTTCTTCTTCATCTTGTTCTTGTTGTTTTCTTGCTATTTCTCTTATCATATTCTTTCTTCATCTCTCATTCAACGTAAGTATAACGAGGCTGACGTGACGATCTGCCCGAGGTGCAAAACACGATCAGCGGGTGAGTCATGAGTATGAGTGAGTGCTGGAAAAGTATAAGAACGTGGTAGGTACTCTTACTATTACTCTTACTCTTACTCTTACTCTTATTCGACAAGAAGTTGTAGTAAGAGTAGTTGTAAATTTTTTAGACATAGATGTAATTGTAGTGGATATTGTGTAGTATATATTGTGTCGTCGTTGTAGCAAAACCAAAGTGTTTGACGGCTTCTTTTCTAGTACAGAAACTGCTCTCTGGTCTTTTCTTTCTTTCTCTTCCTCCATCTCTTTTTCACTTTTTCACTATCTCTTACTTCCAATTGGTTCGTTATCGTCAACAGTCGAGAGCAATTGCTCTAGTTTGCTATAAAGTAATTAATTTCAAATAAACTGGTCAAATTAAAATTATAAATGATTTCTATAATACATTTATTAATTAAAAAATTTTTTTTCAATTAGTCAAGTAGGTTATAAAAATCCTATTGGCCCAAAAGATATCATATATACTAATCAGACATTTTATCACATATAAAGATCACCAAAAATATTTACTTTCAGTCGAGAATTTTTTTTTCTGTATACGAGCTTGTGTTAAAAAAAATTTTTTTAACGTCACTTTTAGTTGATAATAAACATTCAGTTCTTACAATTAAAAATTGTGTGATTAATTCATGGAAAATAAATACACAGAACATTAAGTAATTGTGCGAATGATGCTAAATTTTGAATTCCAATTGTCTAGAATGATTGGAACGCTTTTCAATGCAAAAATAGTTAGTTTTATAATTTTTTTTAATAGAATTAATAATTATTGGATGATAACTTCTGCAATAAATTTCGTAATAGTTACTATCAGGATGGTAACAATTACCATCAAGATGATAACAGGTACAATCAGGATGGTAATATTCACTATAAAGATGATAATATTTACTTCTGCAATAAATTTCGTGACAGTTACTATCAGGATGGTAACAATTACCATCAGAAAGATAACAATTATTATCAGGATGGTAATATTTACTATCAGGATGGTAACAATTATAATTTCTGATGGTAACTGTTACCATTTGGATTATAAATGTAACTATTTAAAATAATAATAATAATTAACTCTAGTTAACATACAGGATTGTAATAATTATCATAAATATGGTGAATATGACAATCTCAATGATTTATAAAATCATCTAAATAATATTTACTACTATCTGATTGATGGTGGAAATTTTTACCATAACTAGATAGTAACTCCTACTATTTAATTTTCTGAGTGTAAAACTATATCATACACAGAATTTTGTGGCATAAGTTTCATAAAAATATATTTAATAATTTTCGCTGTTAGTAATTGCAGTAAAATATGTATCCTCATTCATAAGTAGATTAAGCGCCTTGCTGGAATTAATTATAACGATATGCGTCCAACCAGGCGGTCTTCGTTTATTTTTACTAGGGATTACCAAGTAACCAACTTCAAATGGTCTAAACTTCTAAAGATGAATATCCTTGAGCTTGTAAACTTTAGATGAACTTTGAACTTGAAGGTCCATCTTGCAAACATTCAATAGAATATCAATAGAAAAAAAATACCCGAACTAGTTTGAATAATAATATCTATTTAAAATTTTAAGCACCAAAAAGTAGATTTCAGGAAAAAATATTATTAATTTAGCGAAATCTACTTATCGTTCCCGCTACGATGGGATTTTTTTTTCGTACTTAATTTATTATTATTAAAAAAAAAAGCTTTAAATATTTAATATTTTACTTAAAGCAATACTAGAGTATTAAAAAAAATGTTTAATATATGGATATATATATTTATAATGATACAATTTTCTTTTTTAGATAATTTTTTATTACACGCATGAAAAGGTCTGGGCTGAATTTTCGCGACAACGCCGGGATTAAAAGACTCTTAGGTGGTAGGGAAAGAGGGTAGGAAATATGATGCTGGCAGTGCGGAAATTTTGCAATTTAGACGGCCTTCCTGGGTGGTTGTACGCGGATTTCATGTATAACCTTTTTTTATTTATTTTTTTTTATTTCCCTTTTCTGGGTACTAGTAAAACGAGATGTGTCAACCATTCTTCAATAGTATACGCGACAAATCATTTTTTTCACTTAGAAAAAAAAAAAAAAAAAAAACATACCATAATAATTATTTTTATACATGTCTAAATTAATTATTAAATAATTAAATACGAGTACATAAAAGTGATTAAAAATCACCAAGAATAGAAAAATATTTAAAAATTAAAATTATGAAATATTAACGAAATAAATTATTTACGAGTTGAAGGAAAGAAGAAGCAGTATAATATGAGAACAGTTAAATATATAGAACTCTTTTCGTAACGCGTCTAGTCTGACAGGTGTAGAGAGTAAGAGGAAGTGATACCGTCATGTATATCTATGGTTATAGATAAAGATGTATGTATGAAGAGTGAAAGAGGACAAGAGGATATATAGGGTAAATGTAGGAGTTGTGATAGAGGACAGAGCGACTGCAGGATCAGGCTGCCCGGAAGGCCTGGCTGACCCGAATACGTCTTGCTTTGGGGCACAATCTCTGAACATTTTCTTCCGGTAATACTTCATGCGAATGCTCGTGCCAAGAATTCGCTTATATATATGAATGACAACCAAGTGTATGTGAAAATTTTAGCGCTACATAATGCTATATTATTTCCGTGCTCTCAATTTATAATACACTTATTTTCATATATTTATGTTATTCTATTTAGTTCAGTTCAGATAAAAATTATTTCAATATCGGTTTTATTTTAATTAATCATGATTATGTTGTAGATAAAAAAAATCTATAAGGTTAGAACAGAGTTTGCTCATTAACTTTTTCTAGAATTATTTTTATTCCAGAAAAGAACCCAATTTAGGGGAAACCCGGTTGAAGAAAAAAACTTTTATGTTAATGTCTGTAATTAGCAGTTTTTTAAATTTATTGTCTAATATTGTGGCAATAACTTTAAAGTTATTTTTATAAATACGTACAGTCAGCATGAGTAACTTTGGTAAAGTCTTGGTACCGCTCGAAAAGTATATCAAGACTTTTTTTACTATAAAAGAAGGTATCTTTGGTTTCGTAACTTTTGGTGTAAAAGAAAATTACTCAAGTCATATCTTGATGTTATTTTTTCGGGCGCACAATGTGACGCTGATAGGCCAAAGTTACCGAAATTAACCTGTAGTTATTTATGATAATAATTGCTTTCATCTAAAACAATTATAGTCTCAAATATGACAAGATGAAATTTATATAGGAAAAATGTCTAATTAGACGAGATTAGCACTGATCGTAATTAGAGTACTAAACAAACATTTTGATAAAAGAAAAGTCACTTATTTAGTAAAAATATTTTTCTATTTTTAAAATTATTGTTTAACCCTCTCGTCGTTCCCGCCGTTAAGAATTTTCTAGTGTCTCATTTGTACCCAAGCGACTTTCAACAGTTTGAGTTGTATTCTGTCGGGAAATCCCTCATAGAGGGACAGCAAGAAGGTTGAGGTTTTTTGTGATGCACGCGAGTTGAATGAAAATTCTTTATTTAAAATTTTTTTGTTTTAATTAAAACAATGTTTATTTTATATATAAATAATTTTATAATGATTAAAATTTTTTCTTACTACTTATTCAACATGTTTAAAAGACCCTCGCTTGGATACATATTAAATATAATTAAAAATATGTTAGACTACATTTTTAATAATATAATGTACACAATTATGTGGAGGTGACGAAAGGGTGATAAAAGTCTGCTTATGGGATAGGACATACAGTAGAATCTCTCTATATTTGACCGCTCTCTGTATTTGACCGAATTCTCTCTCTCTCTATTTAACAATCCTGTCCCCCACTACGATTTTTCGTTCGGCCAATCCAAAAAAAAAAAACTTATTGGCGGGTAGATTTGAATGTTCTTGGGTTATAAATACAAACATTAAGTTCTATTAATCTAATAAATTTTAATCATTAACTTTGAAGATATATAACATATATAAGATATAACATTTAAACTTATCTTACAATTTTCTGAATTAGTTGACATTTTTTATTGCACAATACAATATTCTGTTTGATAATTGAGGTTATATACAGATAAATCATAGAAACTGTTTATGCACACTGCGCATTTAACCGCGCAGACCTGCGCATCATAGACAATAGTGTTGCTGTAGTGGGGACGAATAAGGACATTTATTTAAAAATACTAAACAAACAATTTGACCTCTAAAATGTGTACATAAACTGCACATTGATAAAATGATTCCATTTTTTAAAAAAAGTGAATATATCAAACTTTGTGAAATATGACGTATTTGAATGGCAGTATCGATATATGGAAAGTTGTGAATTGTCGAATTTCGTTACTTCAGTCTTGAAGAAATATCGTTTTTTTATTGAAGCGTAGCTGAAATTTATAACGGGACAAATAGCCTCAAAATTAAAGATATGGAAAAATAGGGAAATTATAAATTGAAGCAATCGAGAATGCTGTCGAAATAATATCGAGATAAAATGGGTCTTCACAGCCCGGTTGTATTTGTATCAACTCCGAAGTAAATCTTATTTTTAAATATTTATGAAAAAATTTTTTTTAACTGTATGGCATTTTTATTTAAAATAAAATACGGACATTTGAGGAATTTTAGAAGTGTTCTAATACGAACATACTAAAAACGAAACATTTTCATAATGATGTACGAGAAAGTTTACTTATATAATAACACGATGAAAAAAACCTCACGTGTATAAATTTAGTATAATGTAATTAAATATTCTAATTATCTAAAGTTTGAAATTTTCGTTAACAATGACGACCACACATAAACGTTTTCATTGAGTAAGTTAAATTTCGAGTTACAGAGACCCTACTAAATTTCATTATATATTTGGTTATAATTATAATTAGTTCTTTTGAATAGTAAATAATTTTTTGATTTTTGGAATATTTTGGTAAGATTTTTTTCTATGAAAATTACTGTTTGAATTGACGTAATCAATTATATGGATAATGAATGTTGATAAAATATTAAAAAAAGATTATATAATTAGTTTTGATTGATCCCGTGATCATATTAAAAAAAAGTAGTTAATAACTGGTAATACAAACTAATCTATAGCTATATGATAGACAGGTTATTTAAAATAATAATTTAATCTGATCGATTTGAAAAGTGAGGTATTAACTACTTATGTCATTTTAAAAACCTAAATATTCATTTTTTTAAAAATAATATTTTAAATTTTATCAATTATTTAACTAGGTTACATAATTAAAAAGAAAAAAAAAAAGCTTGACTAGTCGAACTGTAAAATATGCATAAGACAAATTTGAACTTTTGTAGAACTTCTTACAACTATCATATAGATTAGATCTATTCAAATGAGATTTTTTTTATTTGATAAGTTTTGAAAAATCGAAAATTTCATACTTTCTTCAACTTTAATACCGATTAGTATGAAATAAATACATTTTAGGTTAAATCCGTGTATACATAGAAAAAAATAAAGGTGACTATTACTATAGCTATAGATTAACTAAAAGTTATTTAAAAATATAGCAGATATGAAGACCTACTTTTTTTTACGATTTCCTCAAAACATATATAATGTATAAAGAATTCGTATTCCGGTTAAGAAGTTTCGAGTCAAAAAAATAATAAAATTTTTTCGCGGCCCGAAAATGCTAGACAAAAGCCTCAAGCGATGAAAATATTATCGACAATCAGCTAGGCATAAAAACCGCCGAAATTTAGCCAATAACTAGGCCTAAAAATGTTTGAAAATTAGGCCTATGAAAGGCTAACTAAATTGATCGGCCTATTTTTGAAGACTAATAGAGTTTCGGTGTGTTTTTGGCCTCTTTGAATATAATTCTACGGTTTCGGTATGATTTAGCTCAAATTTAGTCTTTTCGGCGAAATATTTCTACCCGCGATCATACATTGATAATTAAATTCATTAAAAATGATAAATTTGAATAGTATTGAAAAGAGTATTCTCTGCATCATCTATTTCGTCATTTTTTCTAATATTTATTAATATACTAGTTCGAAAACTTAAGATTCTTGTACTAAGTATAAGGAAGTGAAAAAAAACGTATTAGTAATATTGTTTATAAATCCGATTTTTTTTTTATTTCAAATTCGTAAATTTCTAAATAAATCTGATTCTATTTTTTTTTTTTTTTTTTTTTTTAAGCTAAAATCAACTCAAAATGACCTCTGATTGTTGACAGCATATTGATTTATACTTCCCAGTAATTAATTTATAAAATAATTAAATATCATGATGAAAAAAAACTACAATAATAATTCAATAAGTTGATTTTTAAATTGATTGACTGAATAAAATTAAAGTGAATAAGTAAATAAGATTATTCTATCGAAAATATTCAATAAATTTTTATTTTTTTTTATTTATACGCAATTGTACTTTTTTTTATAAGCGGATCAAAAATATATGTCATTGTATGTAGTGTTTGATGAGTTTGCAAATTAAATCTTCAAATTTTTAATCAATCAAAAAAATCCCTTTTAATTTGAACAAAAAAAAAATAACAAAAATAGTTTAATTACAATTGTAAATAAAAAATAAAATTTTATCTTCATACATGTAACGAATTTAATAAAAAATGAAAATATACTTCGTCGTAAATCACATATTGTGAAGTTTTGTTTTATCGTACAAAAAAATTTATAGGCATATTTATATTTTCAACGGATTATTTTTTCAAAACGGAATAAATAAAACAAAACTGAACTAAAATTAAAAATTTAAATTAATCAAAAAAACAAAGAAAAAAAAATAGTGTGAAGCACAAGTGTCTTCATGTTCACTATCTTATTAAAATCAATATTGTAATTTACCATCTATTATCTGTATTGACTATACAAAAAATTTTTTATCTAATCTAACAAAGATGTGAAAAAAAAACAAAATTATTGAAGTTAAATATTTTATATAAAATTTAACAATGGCGAAGACGACACTGTCTATATTTTTTGTGGCCATTAATACATCGAGTCCACTGAAAAATTCCTAAAAAAAAATTTTTTTTAAATAATTTCGGGACACAAGAATTGTACAAAAAAATCTGGGCAACGGCTGGCTTTTCGATCTCAAAAAATAGCTGGATCGAAGATTTATACATTTTACTGAAAAAAAAAAAAAAAATAATAGATTCGGTTCAATTCGAGGTACATTTAATAAATCATTCAGAGAGTTATCCTGGGAAAATGAGGACAATTGTTATTTTTTTAATATTTCATCGCCGATACCTTTTGAACTAAAAAAACGGCTTTGACGTTTGAAATAGCATTTGACGTAGTTTTTTAGTCTCTAATATTAAAAATTTTTTGGAAATAATCAATGGAACGTTTTTGACTTCATTAAAAAAAAAAAAAATACTTTTTTGAAATTTTTTCGTTAACGAAATCTCTTGAACAAATGATTTAATTTTGATGGTTGAGGTGGCATTCGAGGCGGCTTATAGAGTTTTAGAGCTGATTTTGGAATCAATCCATAGAGTAAATTAAAAATTATTTCTGAAATATCTCTGAACGTACCGTACCGATTATGATCAATTTGATAAAAATTGTTGGAATTAATAAGCTGCTTTAAATACAACCTCAAAAAGCCGAATTGGTTAATTTGTTTATCCATACACTCGGACATTCTCTGGAAAATCGTCAGAATAGCTTACTGGGATCCTAAAATATCGAGATCTGTTGAAAACTCAGTCTTAGAAAATCTGACCGAAACCAATGACTTTCTTTTTTTTGAAAATTTTCAATTTTCTTAGCAGGAAGTTAAAAGTGACAGTTGAAAACAATTTTGGAAAAACAAAATTTTTCATTAAATTTTTGGAGTGGTCCATTTTGCCTACCTAGTCTCGATTTTCCTGCACTTCCCCTTCATATATATATATGAGAAAGTGAAAATTTAACCATTGACAAAACGCAAACCATGTGCATTTACGTAGTTCAATGAAAGTACGAATCATAGGCATGACCACAGCCCGAACCCCGACCACTTTTCCACCAATTGAGCAGACCAAAATTACTCCATCTCTATTACTACCCCATCTTTCATTTTTTCAGATATTCACAAAACCTCTTATTATTATTTCCAGTTACCTTAAAATCCGACACTTGAAATAATTATCTAAAAGCATGTTGTAAAAAGAGAAAAGAAATCTGACAAATGCTCTGATAAAAACGTAGAAAAGAACTTTAATTAAAAAATCGTTAAAATTCTAGATGAAAAAAAAAACAATAATAATAATAATAATAATATAGAAAAAAGAAGAAAAATTAACTTAGACAATTATCCACATTAAAATAACATTTGTCAGTTGCATGTCAAATTTATCAGTTAAAAATGACGACAAAGAGAAAAGGAAAAAAATAAAACGGACAAAAAGGTATAGAATCTGACAAAAGAAAATGTGGCGCTTTGTTCTTGCCAATAAACGCAACGAAAAAAAAAATTTTTTATTCCCATTTTTCCTTTTCCTTTTCCTTTACTTTTTTTGGACGTACCACCGGCGTTAACGAGTGCATGCTATACGAATCGAGATTTAAGAGAAGATGAAAAAGACAATGAGTAAAAACGATGACAATCATGAAGGAAAAAGTAACCTAGAAAAAAAAAATGTTACCAAACGAAAATCAAAAGACTGTAGACAAAAAAAAACGTCAAGGAAGCGATAGGATATGATAAAAAAAATGATTATGATAATAATAATAATGATGACCATGATGATAATGATAATGACAGTAATAACGTGAAAACAAAAAAGAGGTCTAAAAGTTTTGATAAAAAAAAGTAATGTGTGCGTGTGTGTATAAAAGAAAAGTAGTGAATAGAAAAAGGGCTGAAGAGGGTACGAGAGCTTAATATGGAGGGAAATAAAAAAATATAAATAAAAATAAAAAATCAGGGATGCTGAGAAGAAACAATAGGAATGGGAAATGGGCTTTCGCGTGGTATGTTGGCCGGCGGACGAGTGTAACACTAGTTTCATAGGACAACAGAGGGATAGGGGTGAAATATAACAATATATGTATAGAAGGCTGTAAACGCACATAGTACTGTGAATGTAACACCCGTGTAGTAAAGTACAGAGCAAAATAAATTTATATATCCATCTTTTTTTTATGTATATATATGTACATATATATTTTTTTTTATTTTATTTTTTTTATGGGTTTTTTTTTTTACGTTGTACCACACACGTTCTTGTGTCTCGTGTGGTCGGATACGAAAATTCAATTATAGTATGCTCAAGGTACAACGAACCTACGTTATTAGTGTGTCAGTGCAGACGTTAACTTTACGTTTAAATCGCACAATTTATTTTTCTTTTTTTTTTTTTTTTTTTTTTTTTTTTTGATACCTTGGAATCGTTAAAAAAATATGTGGCTCATTTATACTAATTTTTTGGTTAAAAAAAAAAAAAGAGAAAATTTATAGTAGTTAATGGCTACGGTCTGATTTCTGATAATAGTGAAAGAATCGTATTAGATTGATTGCGAAAAAAAAGTTTTATGGATTTTAATGTTATTGTTGAGATCAGAGAACTTTATAATTGTTACTGTTTATTTATTTATTTTTTTTTTTATTAGTATTTTATTTTGTAGAAGTATAAATTTTATTCCTGCTTTATAAAAAATCAAGGTGTTGGTAATTTTTTGAAACGATTAATATTTAATAAAATAAAAAAGACGGTTTAGCGTAATCTTACATTAAAAAATTTACGAAATGAACGAGGAATAAATTTAGAGTGAATGCAGAACGGATTTATTTAATCACTTCAGAGTAAAATTCACTCCGAAAGAAAATTTATTGCATTTACTCTATAAGCGGAATGAAGTGATTAGATTTTGAAGTCAATCAGTCAAGTAGCTTACGGGTTATAAAAAAAATTTTCAACTTTCCGCTAAGAAAATTTAAAATTTTCAAAAATTCGAATTATTGGTTTCGGTCCGATTTTTTTCGAAATCAGTTTTCAGTCTTGGTAAGCTCTTTTGATCGCCTCTAAGAATCTCGAATTAGTTTATTCGTTCCAAAGATATCGTCAGACAAAAATTATTTTTTTTCAGTGAAATATATGTTCTATTGTGTCTAAAAGTTTTTTCAGCTCGAAGAGAATAATTTTTTTTTCATTCGCTTCTATGTGCTATCGTTTTTCTGAAAGACTTGCCTGATACTCCCAAGGGCGCCAAACATCTCACGGACGCCTTAATTTTGATCAGAATCGCCACCTAAAAAATTCTATAGAAATTGTATAGAAAATCTACTCAGGGCTCGGTACTGAAAAAAAATTTTTTCCTTTACTTCTATCTGCTAGGGTTCTTCCAGAAAATTTGCCTGATATCCCCGAGCCTTTAAGCATCCATCGGACGTCTTATTTTTGAATCGCTGTCCAAGAAATTCTGTAGAAAATCTAGACTCGGCTCCCTTTTCAGTTAAAAAACGGCGGGAAGTTTTTGGGTTTTCCCCCAGGGTCAAGCGTTTTTCGGATGTTTTTATAAATTAAATTGAATAATAGGCAGCGGGTAAATCTCTTTTAATTCAAATGTATCTAAAATTTTGTTTTGTAAAAATGATGATAAAGGATAGTAAGTTAAATATTAAAATTTATATGAGATGAAAAATGAAATACAAATAAACGTTAGCCATTAAATATATTATTTTCAGAGTATACATTAAACAGCAAATGTGTTTTAATTGCATATAAATGAGTTTATCTTGTGCACATGATGATTCGCAAGAAAGTTAATGTATGTATAGTGTAGAGTGTGTAAATATAATAATCTGAAATGTATATAATTTATTAAACTGTCACATATATCAAAACACACGATGCTTTTATAATATGTGTAGACTTAAATGCAATGCAATGTCACTATGAAAGTACTAGGGCGTCATCAGGTTATACTCATATGGCCCAGAGGTATAATTAAAGGAAACTGTTATAAGCGGAATTAATAATGAAAAACATAAGGTGGCTGGAAACAAAGTTGCTGCTGCAGAGAACTGTGAAATAAACTTAGATATATCTGTGTGTTGAGAGAAATAGAGAAAGACGATAAGAAAGAGTAAGGGGAAAGAGGGATGAGACAAGACGAGCACGACTGAACCATAGCCTAATCAAGAAACTCCCGCACTATTATGCGGTTATCTATATAACTACCGACCATTTCTCCGTTAATTAGATTCACAAGAAAGCGCTTCGATGCATATATATGAATATATATATATATATATATATATATTGTATACCAATGTATGTGCATACAAAATACACATAAGGTTAGATAATGACTCTGCAAACGTTTTAATTTTATCATCAAATCAATCGATTACGAGCGCTGATTAAATTCAACTCAATTGATCAATAAAATTAATTATCTCTAAATATACATATCATTAAGGTATAAATTCAATTTTCACCCTCAAATTCGAAATATTATGTTAATTTAATAAAATTATCATTTTTGAATTTTTTCATTATTGATATCATCCGGCATTTAATAAGGCTTAAAAAAAATCTCCTGAGAAGAGTTGCCCTTTTTTTATCTTTTGCACTCAAATAGATGAATAGTACTATTCTTATTGCGGTTGCACAGTAAATTGAACTTTTTTCCGTTTTTTTCTTTCAACAAATTTAAATTTTCTAAAAAATTGAAACGTCGATTGCTAAACACTGACCAAATTTTAATAAAATTTGAAAATTTCTTTTTCATGATTAAATTAAAAAGTAATTAAATATGAATTGACACCCACAATTCCATTGCATTCGCATTAATCAGTAATTTAAAGTGTAATAGATTGAAAAATAGCCCAAAGTCGCCGAGCTTCGAAATTTTCTGATAGATCGGCTGATGTCTGGTTTGCAATGATTGGCAAATAAATGGCTGACTATACTGGCCCGTACACGGTGAATCATTGGCAGCCGTCTTTTTGCTTATAAAAGCAGCGCACAATTAACCGCCGTTCGTTGGCCAACGGTTTGATCAAATGCTCTTAATACCAAGCTTTGGCCGTTGATTGATTGCCACGATTGGTCAATGCTTGTGACTGCCATGCTAGGCATACTGTTATCATCCGATATTTAGCCGATCTTCGGCCGATGCTTGAAAATTAGCAGCCGTTCACGACCCAGCAATGGGCCGATTATTTTTTTTGTATGGGAGTCTGTGGCGTGAATGATTTGGTGTTTAAATTTTCAAGACTGCCGGTGTTGTACAAACACCTAGTGACGTAGTAATCGTAAGTTTTTAATAAATAACTCATACATTTACACCATTAATGGTGTAAACGTTCTAATTCACATGGTCGAGAATTTTTTGCAGTGTTTTTTATAAACATCAGGATTTTTGATGATTCAAAAAAAATTTATTTAATCTCAATACAAAATTTTGTAATAAATAGTTACATACTTTTTAAGATATTCAACATTTGTTAATAATAAGAAATAGACATTTAAAAACTAAAAGTTCCCATTGCTGTATAGTCAGTTCCGAGGCTAAAAATTTCTTATTTCAATCTGCTTATTTGAATTGAGTTCATTTTACACTTGACTACTTGTCAGCTTAACATTAGTTTGCTATTAACTTGAGAGAAATCATAGCTGCAGTATCATATTTTAATCACTGAATCTGCTAGTAGTCAATTTCATTCAGTTAAATGTAATACCATTAGTCTGATATTTAATTATTTGAGCTGGTATACTATTAGAGACATTAAAACTTTAAAATTCTTCTCTGATAATTATGAAAAATAAAGCGTTTGACTCGGTGAACCCTCATCATATAATATAAAATTACACGAGGAACAAAATTTACTTGAATTTCGCAAGATAAATTATCGTGACGGGTTATGAACACGGAGAACTAAACTAAATTGCATTTTTTTTTTTTCATTCAAATTGTAAGTGAAATAAAACAGCGCGCGGTAATTTCTCAAGCGCACTTTAATTTTTGAATTTCAATAATGTGGATTCTGAAAAATTGAATTCCGACGCCTAGATGATTTGAAGTCAGTTATTTTTTTCTAGAATAGAGAATATTGAAGTGAATGTAATAAAAAATACTTTTTGCAAGGACTCAAAAATTAAGATAAAAATTTCAAACTTTGATTATCTTCGTTTTCATCAATCCAATATGATTGTATAGTTATTATTAATGATGATTCCTTTGATGTGAATCAAAACACATTACTTTAATGTGCATTTCGATAGTACCAGTTTTCAATTTTGGATGATCAAATGAACTTCCAGTAATTCTAAATCTAACTCCCGTAACAACTTTGCCTTCAGGTGCAATCACCATCAAAATTCATTACTTCTGGATGTCCATAATCAACTCCCACTTCCAACGGTTTCAAGTGTTAACTATTTACTTCGAAGAGATATCGAGCAAAGATATCTCGATGAAAAATTGTCTTTTCTCATATTTTTTACCCCTGTGATCATTCTATTCAGCATTTCAAATAACTTATTAAGTATCATGTTTATATTATTTTCATTAATTTGATAGAAAACGTACTAATTGCTCGCAAGTTATTCATCTGGTCGTTTATTTACTTCCTCAATTATTTACAATCAATATAAATGCTTAGACAGTTTCTTTCGCTATTCAGGTACTCAATTAAATTAGTTCAATTGCTTGGAAAAAAGTGTCATCCAGCCATACTCGTAATGGAAACATTGATTGCTTATTTTATCATAAAATACAAATTAGAAATAAATTTTAAAACTGTAATAATTATCATCTAAGATAATTGGAATTCCAGAAAAATTATAAAAGAGCCTTCAAAATATTTTAGGATCTCAAGAAATATTCCGAAAAGTTGAATAAATTAAAATTTATTACATGAGCGATGACATACATTTCACAAAATTTAGTAACGATGTGTTATTTAAACTCAAAAGAGGAGGCAGCAGATGTGTTATTTTTTGTTTTTTTTTTTTTTGTTTTCAATAAAGTATCTAATTTTCAAGGATGTTAAAAAATTCAAAAAAAAAAAAAGAAGTTAAGGAACGAAAATCAAAACGAATCGCATAAGCTTTGAGATGCATCAAACAGAAATGGGCTATCACTTTTTACTTAAAAGTTATTCAGAGATAATTCAATAAAAGTTGATTTTTATGGAAATCAATAAAATTTCAAGTGTTCTTTACTTCCAAAGTAATCGAACAATTTTGCTCTTATTCGAACTTGATCAAGATATTCACTCAAAGAATAAATGGATGAAATTTTATTACGATCCGTTAAAAATTGTGGACGCTCTTAATGACCCGGCGCGTTATATGTATGAAAGAAACGGGCAAAATGGACCACCCCAAAAATTTATTAAAGCATTTTTTTTTTAAATTGGCTTTTACAGTCTTCTTAGGTGTCTATGGGAATCAAATAGTATATGGTCACGTTTACCATAATGACATGGGAATCATTACCATAATTTTATAAAAGCTATTCAGATATATATATATATATATATATATATATATATATATATATATATATATATATATCTTACAGGAATAAAGCCCATATAGATAGAAATAGTTACCATAATTATTATGTTTTTTTAGGGTTATAAAGTTAAAAACAAAATATTATTTTTTTGTAAGTATGAATAAATGAGATAATTAATGGAGTCATTAACGAGATCAAATTAAAGAAAAGAGACAAAATAAAAATAGTAGATTGTTCTCTCTCATCGGCAATGCGACGAGTCATAGCCATTTAGCAAACGGGAGTATTTCCGCAGGTACTCTGCAGGTATTGCGACTCAGTGGGAGTATAACATCAGTAAGTAAGTAAGTAAAAGGAAGTAGCAGAACTAGTAGTATAGAAGTAGCTGTAGCTTGACCCAGTAGTGAACTCAGGTATGCGAACCGACGTGTTGGCCTATGTCACTGCGTCTGCAGCAGCCTCTCTTTTTTCCATATACTGCAGTGGCACACGCTTCAAGCTTAACCCGTGGAAGCTTAATCTATCTGTCGTCTCTCTTTTTCGCATTCTCACTCTTATCCACTGACTCCTTCGTCTAGCTCGCTTTTCCGGTCTCATCGTCCACCTCCTCTAAAGCACCAGCCTCATTTTCGTCCCATTCCTTTTCTTTACTTTTATACTTCCTTTCCTCTTTTACTTCCTCAACATACACTTGTTATATATATATATATATATACATATACATATATACAACTACTGTACTCGAGACTTCGGGATCTCAGGAAAGAGATATAACAAGCATGTACCACACTGTGAACTACACGTTTGCGGTCGGCTTTACTCCAACATGCGAATCTTGAAATTGGATCCTGTTTAGTATTAACCGATGTGACAAGTTACTGCTACTTCTACTCTACCATCTGTATAAGATGATACTCTGCTTTTATGCGTACATAATATATATACATTTATACCTATATATTCTTTTTATTCAAGTGACACTTAAAGTGTCTATTTGCATGTACGTACGTATGTTATTCATTTTTTTACGACCGATAAAATTTTATTTCACGGTTTAATATCTTTCGTAATTAAAATTTTAATTTGAGTAATTCAAGTTAAATTTATTTATATATTTTTTTTATTAATGTTTTCTTAATGATGATTAGTATTTCAAAGTTAATAGGGAAAACGGGAAATACACTTTTGAGCTCTTCAAGCCCGAAAATAGTAATGTCGCACATTCCATTGCAAAAAATCATGTCATAAACAATAACAAAAAAAAATAATGAAGTAAATCGTAATTTTTTTTGTTATATCAATAATATCTTTTGAAATAATGAACTAATTTTGGCATTCGAGGCGATGTTCGACACAATTTCTTAATTACTGACGTTCAAACAAAAACTTTAATCAATTAGCTCAACAATTTGAATTTTATTAGAAAAAAAAAAACGGTGACGTGACCGGTTACCCTCGGACAAAATAACCTGAACAACAATAACCTAAAAAATTATAAATATTATGTCTTGTACTTGAGAGTTAATGTCATTCAGGTTATTTAATAACAAAGTTATTTTTGTAACGAGGTTATTTTGTCCGAGAGCAATTTGTTACGGAACCAAAAAATACTTTTTCAAAATTCTTTCGACACCGGCTTCTCTTGAACTATAAACCGATTTTAATAGTCTGGCGACAGCCAGGTCATAACCAGGTGTTCGGCTGCTGAATTTAAAAACACAGTAACTGACAAATAATTTTTTTTTATATATGTAAGTTATCCAAAAAAATATTTTTGAGAAAATTTTATTTTTGAAATATCTCTGAACGTATCATAGCTCAATTTTTAAAAAATTGTTGGAATTAATGCGCCGCTTTAAACGCCACCTCAAAATTCCAATTCGGTTCATCCGTTCAAAAATTACAGAATATTTACATATATCCGTACGGAAATACAATGAACATACACTCGGATATCATCTTGAAATTAGCCCGATTAGTTTCCTAGAACCTCAAAACTTCAAGATCTGTTAAAAATTCAATTTTCGAAAATCGGACTGAAACCAATAACTTTCTTTTTTTTTTAATTTTCAATTTTCTTAGCGGGAAGTTAAAAATATTTTTTTATAAAAATAGAGAAGCCATATACCCCAAGATTTTCATATAATTAAGACAATAAAACTTAAGTGATTTAAAATGATTTATTATATAAAAGGTATTATCAGGTGTGCTTACGATCTTCATTAAATAACTTCAGTTGGAACAGTTAGTTACATAATACTTAATCAGCTTTAGAATAAGTATCTCGTTACCGTAACGATTACACATAGTTAGAGGTATTTGTAATAAAATGTCTGAAACTCTGGGAATTAGATATGTAAAAAAAATCCCTAACCTCTGAACTCGAATGATTAACATAAAGGATAAGCTGGAGAGAAAAGTTATCGTAGATTAAATAAATGTAAACAACTGTTGAATACTAAATTACTTTGTGTTTGATATCAGTTTATAATTCACTTTAAAAATAGAAATATATTTAATTGGTTAATTATACAAGAATTATTTTTTATGAATCGATTTAAACTAGAGCTAAATCAAGTCAAACTTTTAATGTATTTGTTCCTTCAATTATTTCAAACTGGTCACGGCACGAGAGAATTAAGAGCTATTAATTAAATTAAAGTAACGAAAAAAAAAAAAAAGGAACTAAATGAAATAAAAAAAAACAATTAATTGACTTTAAAAGTCTCATTGTTAAAATAAAAAGTTAAACGACCGAGTAAACAATTAACCCCATGGGATTTAGATACTGTACTCTCGCGTGTGTGCATTTGTGCTAAAAGAAAATTGCACTGGTCAAAATAGATTGGCTGAGGTTTTACAGAAAATTGCAAGAGTAATTTTTGTGAATGCCTTCTTGCTGAGCCTCGCGTTTTACCAATTTCATTTTTTTTTTCTTTTTTTTTTTCACTTTATCATTCTTTTTACAATAAGCAATCTTGATTACGAGAGCTAAAAAAGATATATATATATATATATATATATATATATATATATATATATATATATATATATATATTTCAGGTTAAACGAAATGTCTGATGACTCGCGACTCGCGTCTTACCCTCATTCTTAATGCAGCTATATACTAAGACTAGGTTACCAGAATTTTTGTGTCATGTCTGTCTGGTTTAGCCATGCCATTCATTTTATTTATACATTTTTTTTTAAATTTCATTTTATATATATATATTAGGGATGTGCAAAACGAGTTTGAATCGAATCGATTCAAATTTCCGAATTATTTGTAAATATTTGAATTATTCATAATTTTTCAAATAATTTAAAATTTATCAACTAATTCGAAACTATTTGAATCTTTTCGAATTATTCGTCAAATTTATAATTATTCGAAAGTTATTGAATTATTTGTATCTTTCCAAAATCTTTCAAATATTCAATTTATATCAAACGGAGAGTTTAGCTTTTTAAAGTACCCGAAAATAATTTTTTTGTAGAATCGTGTCCAAACTCTGTTTACCTCTAATAAAAATTCCAATTATTCAAGAAACTATTACAATTTTAAGTCGTTCAAAAAAAATTTTTTGAATTATTTATAAATTTGCGTATAATTAGAGAATTTACAAATTAATTAATTTGATTCGATGCATATAGTTCGTAAGCTAAAACTACTCGCACATCTCTAATATATACATATTTTGTTATTATTATCACTATCACTATATATAGAGGGGATGTTAAGTAATTTAGGTGGGTTTATTCTAGAAATAAAGTACAGAAGATAGTATTTATTATAGAGAGAAAGAGAGAGAGAGAGGAGAGCAGAGTCAAAAGATTGAAATAGGTAAAGGCGTCGAGACGAGACGTGTCAATGCAATATTCATCGATGCTCCAAGCCACATTGGGGTTGCGGTCGTCTTGCTTGCTTGCTGAATAATCAATGCCAGATGAAAATGATTACCTAATGATTACAAATTTAAACGAGCTGATGCTGATTTTTTTACTTTTTTTATATTCTTATTTTTTTTTTTATTGCTCTAGTTGAACGTGAATTTATTTACGTATTAATGAATATTGTATACAGTACGAACTAATTGATGTGATTACTTAATTTGTTGATTACTGATGAATTTAATTGCTCAATTAAATCAGGTTATATATATTGCCTGATTTTTATTGTTCACAGTATTATATAAAAGTATATTTTAATGATTCATTAATGTTGTTGTTTTATTATTAAATTTTAACTATTGTCTGTTTGATTACTGTTGATTAACTTTCTGTATATATATATATATATATATATATATTGTGAATCAATTTTAATTAATCGATAAACTACTTTCGTAAATATTTATGCGCTCGAATATTCCATGCTATATTACAATAATTAATGTTAATATTTCATTAACTTTTGATTATTTGTTAATACTTTGCCATTAATTAGTCAAGCTGATAATCTAATTATTTACTCTTTCATCATAAATAATAGGACTGAATGAATGAAGATAAATTATTTCATTTACTTTATCAAATTTAACTCTATTTACTATAAAAAGAGAATGAAGTCAAATAAAATTTTTATTCGTTTTTCAAATTTTTTTGTTATTGATAAAGACGTGTGCTCTGATGTATTTAAACTGTGAAAATTAAATTTTTAATTCGACATAAATTTCAAAACTTAAAAAAAAGAAAATTTTTTTTTTATTCTAGACCAAAAAAAAATATGATTCTAAGTAGATTCTAATAGATCTATAAAGATTGCAATGAATGTGAAATTGTTAAAGCACGAGATCTAATTAGATCTCATTAAATCTAATTTACATTCTCTTAAATACCTTTTCTACTTTCTTTATCAAAAGTCTACAATAGGATCAAGTATCAATTTTTAATTATTTTTTTAATAACAATAATGTAATGTTAAACTGACGCCATCATGAATCTGAGACAGCTTACAAGATGAGGGTTTATATAGAAGCATCAAGCTGCCTGAAATTCAGACCGACGAGCACAGTCAGTTTTTGAAAATTCGTACCATTCGATAGCGTTGGTAATTAATGTAACATATATCTACTTAACTTAAAAATGCCTCTAAGCAAACGTAATTTGATATAATCTATAGTCATTAATAAGATATTTAATATTTAAAAACGAAAATTTCCATCCATGTTATTTAAATAATCTATAGATTGATACTAATCGATACAGATTCATAAAGATCTACTTTGTCAACGACGTTAAACTTGATAATTTAATATTTTAAGACAAATTTTTTTTTTTTTCAATAATAATTATGATGAAATATTTAAGAAAAATTAAGAAAAAAAATTAAAATTAATTACATGTTGAACTTTAAACTCGAATAACTCTTAAAAGAGTAGACTTAGAAAAAATACATAAGAGACAATTTATTTATAGCGTTCAATTTCCTTCAAAAATATGTATCTCTCACCCCGATATGTTAATTTCAAAATAAGTTGTAAAATTTTAAAGTTAAAAAATTTTTTATTCCATGTTATTTAAACTTAAAATAGAAATTTACGATGAGCGACCTTTCAAAATTGATATTACGAGCTCCCGTTTTCTTAGGCTTCTTTTTCGTGACTAGGAAGATATTTCACTGTTTGAAAAAAAAAAAAAAAAAAAAAAAAAAAAAAAAATAGTCGATTTTTTTTAACCGGTTTAATGCATACATCATCTTACTGAATTACTACCTATTCAAGAATAGGAAGCTCTTGCGAAGTATTTGAGACTGAGGTTTACTTTTATCACGCCTAAATAAAAAAAATTTTCGAACTTAAATTTGAAATTATTATTATTTTTTTTTTTTTTTTTTTTTTTCAAAGCTTGAAAATAATCTGAAAGTTAAACCGAGACCATGTCGACTACGCGTTGAGTGCTATTTCAGATGAGCTATCCGAGCTTATGTCATAGTCCGTTCAATCTAACTGTATGCAAAACATTAAAAAAATTAACCGCGAAAAATCAAAATTTTAGAAAATTTATTAATGATTTTTTTTTACCATACCTATATCGAGAGTTTAAATTCTTACTATGTTTGGAGGAAAGAAAGTTATTTTTTTTTATGAGCGAACAAGTGATAAAAAGCAGTGCATGTGCCATTATTCCTACAAAACAGAAGCAAAAATTTAAACTTTCAGTTTGAGATTTGGTGAAAAATCGTATAGGCATCACGGAGAAAAGTAGGAAATTCTAATCCGAGTGTTTGTCACCCTTGTCTTTGGCTCTAATAGGCAATTAAACACTTGGTTTAGAATTACTTACTTTCCTTCCTTCCTTGATGTGTAATATACTAATAAAACGATATAAAATTCAACCACTATACAACTATTTACTATACAATAATATCTATATATATTAAATACAAATAATTTCATATAAGAAGTACCAATTATTAATTATACTGTTAATAGAACACGAGTGATCTAAAAAATTCTAATATACAGACAATACTTTTTAGTAAACGAAATTTTATCAAAAAATTATTATAAATTTCACTATGAAGTTAAAGTTACGTAAAAAATAATAAATTCTTATTAGTAATTGTTTATTAAATTAAATTAAAAATAATAAATAAATACAAATTTTTATTAGTAAATAATTTAATTTTTTATTTAAATAAATTCTCTAAAACTATACATAATTTTATAAATAAAAGGTCTTAAATTTATTTATCAAAAATATAAAATATTAACTATTACTTATATACAGTGTAAATATAATTGATTGTCAGTCTCGATTATTTAAAAATTTTGTACTTATAACATTAGCTCTATTATATTTACAAAAAATTGATATTTTGATTTTTAACTTAATTATTTTATAATTAATAAATTTAAATTTTTTATATATTATTTTTAAATTACTTAATAATAATTAAAATATTTCCATTAATCCAACGAATAAAATTTAAATTATTTTTACAATTTGTACAATGGTGATTAACTTAAATATGAAATTATAAATAATTTAATTTAATTGATTCATAAATTAATATATGTCACACTATGGCTAAATTATAAACAAGATAAAAAAAATTATTTTACAAAAAAAAAAAAAAAATTAAATTTAAATTATAATTTATTAAAGATAAATTTTAAATCTTGAATTTGATTTTGGCAAGTTTTACTTTCTTCCCAAGCCCATAAAATGTCATTGACATATAGCGGAAAATCTGAATATTTTCTATAATTTTTTAAATCGTAAAATAAAACTTTAAGATATTTCAACATCTCAGCAGCCAAATTTGGTGTCGTAGTACATTTTTGTCGGATAATTTTATCTACCAATATCAATATACCCAATTTATTAATAGGTTTTGCTATAACAAAAAAAAAAAAAAAAAAAAATAGTATTTATAATAATTTATTTATACGTAATAAATAAATAAGTAAATAGATAAAGATAAAATTACTTACCATTTAAAAATTCTGTAACACAAACAGTAGCTATTTCTTCAGAATAACGTTGAAACGGTACCAAAAATGAATGCACATTATCAATCATAATTAAATACTGAGGTGATAAACAATTTAATTCTGATCTCAACCAATCTTCGAAATGAAAAAATGGTTTTCCGTTAAAATAATTCATTTTCTCTTTAATATAATTTGAAAAATTACGAATCACTGATAAATCACTTGAAAAATTCACAGTTATCACAACAGCGAGAAAGTAAAATTCACAAATTTAGTTTATGAAAATTTGAACGATGTGCACAAGACCAGAGCAAAATCACAAATGTACTATGCTCAAGTTGTAATGAAGAGTCTTACAAGATACCTAAGTACCAATGAGTAACTACCAATCATAAAATTCCCCAAACGTCCACTATAGACAAAAATTAAAAGTCTGCTTCTCCACGTAGGTGTATTGGGATAATCCTATACCTGACGCTTACGGATAAGGTAGCGCCTATATGTGCAGATGTTTGTCCAGACACTAATGTCCAGGTATATTTAGACAATATATCATAATATTTAAGATAATCTCTTAACAATACAGATAAAATTTCACCTCATTATTACTATCCTGAAAAATATTGTCAAGTTAGAGCAGCTATTAATTTTATTGGCTTATAATAACAGGAAGTAAGATATTCAAGTTATGAATTTATTCATCTTAGATAGAAATTATTTTATAAATATCACTTATGATGAAGTTGTAATAATATCGAAATATTTTTTCTTATGCTACTGATTTTTTTTCGGCCTAAAAAAAATTTTTTTCAATTAAAAATATAAAAAGCCAAAATTTTATTAGTTAAACGAAAAAAAATCCTTAATTCAAAAAAATTTGCTACACGAAAAAAAATAGGGGCTGCAACAAGACGCAGTCTTGTGGGAGCAATAGGACAAAGTCCTATGTTACCAACAGGATTTTCATGTTACAGCAACAGGACGAATCCTGTTGCAACAGCAGGATGTTTTCCGTACGATAAATAGGATAAAGAACAAATTTTTTTATTCGTAAAATGAAATTACAAAATTCGAAAAAAATTTTAATTTTTTTTAAAGTTTTGAAATTTCATTATACGAACAAAAAAAAATTACTACATGAAATTTGTTCTTTATCTCATTAATTCCACAAGAAAAATCCTCGGCTGCCCAATTTCAAAACACAGTAAGTGGAAAATTTTTAAAAATCGATTTTTTAGTATTTTTAGTTACAGTGGAGTCTTTTGGACATAATTCAATACATATTAAAAAAAAATTATTTTTCTGTCAGTTACTGAGTTTTTAAATTGGCCAGCCGTCCTGTTGCTTCCACAGGACTGAGTCCTTTTTTAGCGCATATTTTTTTCCGTGTATGAAAAATCCTCATTTAGGTCTGCTCAAGAAAATCAAGTTCTGAAATAGGTCTATTCAAGTATATAAAGTACCTAAAGCCCGACACGGATATAAATAAGAACAGTTCAAAATTTAATAATAAGTAAATTGACAAATTATGATGTACCTCTAGTTCAGAACGTTTTTTGCGCAATGAAGAAAAAAAAATGGCACAGTAAAAAATATACTGGATAATTATATTTAAAAAATATTTCGCATATAGATGCTGATATTGTCAGCCGAAAGTCTTGTGTCACTCTCAACCGCAACTGTGCCTTAAACAGTAGAATTAAATAAATTTTTTTTTTTTTTTTTTTTTTTTTTTTTTTTTTTTCATTTTTACATAAATTGTATTATTTATCTATTTATGAATGAATTTTTTGATATGGTTTTATGCATTGAAAATGTTAACGTTGGTTATTAGTATTTACTTAAATCAAAGTATTCTTTATATCTATCACCTCCCGCTTCTCGCTTACTTCCCTTTCCATTTTTGTATTTTCAATGGTAAGAATGGCTCATGAAATTTTAGAATCAGGTATCGCATCCTCAGGATTCGTCAATAATTATCTATAACGCCCATTACTAGACACCTTTTGCCCCACTCTCATTTTCTAGTTCAGTAGGTATAACATCATAACTACAATTGCAATAGACAATCAGTTTTAGAACAATCTTCAAGCGAGTAAAATCGTAAAATAATATCCAGTAAAAACTTGCGATAGCCTAAAAAAATTCATCATTTCCGTTTCACAAATTGTTTATATTTAATTTAAAAAATGAGTGAATCAAGTGAGAATTGTAGTGTCTGTGAATCACAAGTGCAATATCCAGAAACCTATTGGATTTTTAATTCTGAGGCCAAAAAATGTATTAAGGTAAATAATTTATATAATTTGTAATTATTTGAAAAATTTTCATGAAATATATAAGGTATGTTATTCTAAGGTGTAATATTTATTTATTAATTTATTTATTTAGCAACAACTTGCAACCGACTTTCCGATTTTGGAAACAATGCTCGAAGAACTGGAATGTCATTCAGATATTGCGATCTTAAGGAGAATCGCATCCAATGCAATGTTGCCAGAACTTGAAGAATCAGTAAATACCGCAATTAATATTATCATTCGAAGTATTGGACATCCACGGGAAAAAGTTAAAAGATTGCGAAAAAAATTCAATCGACTTGTTAAGGGAACACTACTAATAAATATAATAAACGATATAGCGCTAAAAACAGAGGTAAATATTCTTATCATTAACAAAATTTATTAAAAAATTTTTTATTAACGCAATTTATTAATTAATTTTTAAATATTTATTCCAGATGGAAATTGAATTGTTGGAGTCTGAAAGCGCCGGCTCAATTTAAAAAATCTTCTAATAATTAAATTGACTGTACATACGTTTTTAAATCTTTGATAATATTTTTGTAAATAATAATAACAATGTACTTTTTTAATAAAATACTCTTAAATTTTTAATTAAAATAAGATCATTTCAAATATATTTTAGCTATAATATTAATATCCTCCTTTAGTACAGATAGAAAAATATTTTCAATTAATCTAAAAAATAATTTTTTACTTTTCAATACCAATAATAGAATAAAATATTAGTTTTAACGAACATTCATTAATTCGGTAATTAGCGCGTTAATTCACTAGATGTTCTGACTATATACTACAACTATTAACATTTTTTTTTAAATTTATAATAGACTGAAAAAAAAAAAAGTTGATTATAAATTTGCTAACTAGAAATTGAATTCAAACTATTATAGGAAAGTCGTTAAGTTTTTATTTTAAAATAAGAGAAAAATTTATTAAAGAATAAATAAATATTGTCATCATAAGTTAAATATTCTAAAAAAAATAATAATTTTTATATATAATGTTTTTGAGTTTAATACTTTAGTTAATAAATTTTTCTCTCATCTTTCCGCATGCTACTTACACGTAGTATATATAACGCATCTAAAGTAACTGATTATTATTTCATAATATATTTATCTGAACAAATTAAAAAAAAAAATTAATTTAACCACCCATTTATTGTTCATGTAAAGTTATTTAAGAAACTGCCCTCTAGTTTTTAAAAATATTCAATAAATTTCATCTGTTATAATTGTATTAAATTTTTATACAACAATATATTATTTTTTATTATTATTTCTTTATATTTTACTATAAAAAAAGAAGTTTTAAAGCATTAAGTTAAAAATAGAACGTTAGTTAGAATTTCGCTAAAAATATTAGATTTTAAAAGAGATTACTTATAGTCGTTATCAATAAGGATTTGTTAAAAATGTGACGAATGAATTTTAAACTACGAAATTTTTTATATTCTATCACAATATCGTCATAAAGATTTTAATAAAATTTAATTGTTAAATTAGACTTAACTCCAAATTAAAACTAACTGTTAATATTTTTTTTTTATTTTATTATTCAAATTTATATCTCGACTATACAGCAACTATCCGTTATTTTTTTTTAAATTAATAAAATTTTAATATTGAGCAGATGTAAGTGGCATTGTCTAAGAATGTCCTTTAAATAAATTTTTTCTAATAAATTTTATGAGTTTGGATTTAAAATATGATTCTAAGTAGATTATAATAGATCTATAAAGATTGCAATGGATGCGAAATTGTTAAAACATGAGATCTAGTTAGGTCTCATTGAATCTAATTTACATTCTCTTAAATACCTTTTCTACTTTCTTTATCAAAAGTCTACAATAGGATCAAGTATCAATTTTTAATTATTTTTTTAATAACAATAATGTAATGTTAAACTGACGCCATCATGAATCTGAGACAGCTTACAAGATGAGGGTTTATATAGAAGCATCAAGCTGCCTGAAATTCAGACCGACGAGCACAGTCAGTTTTTGAAAATTCGTACCATTCGATAGCGTTGGTAATTAATGTAACATATATCTACTTAACTTAAAAATGCCTCTAAGCAAACGTAATTTGATATAATCTATAGTCATTAATAAGATATTTAATATTTAAAAACGAAAATTTCCATCCATGTTATTTAAATAATCTATAGATTGATACTAATCGATACAGATTCATAAAGATCTACTTTGTCAACGACGTTAAACTTGATAATTTAATATTTTAAGACAAATTTTTTTTTTTTTCAATAATAATTATGATGAAATATTTAAGAAAAATTAAGAAAAAAAATTAAAATTAATTACATGTTGAACTTTAAACTCGAATAACTCTTAAAAGAGTAGACTTAGAAAAAATACATAAGAGACAATTTATTTAGAGCGTTCAATTTCCTTCAAAAATATGTATCTCTCACCCCGATATGTTAATTTCAAAATAAGTTGTAAAATTTTAAAGTTAAAAAATTTTTTATTCCATGTTATTTAAACTTAAAATAGAAATTTACGATGAGCGACCTTTCAAAATTGATATTACGAGCTCCCGTTTTCTTAGGCTTCTTTTTCGTGACTAGGAAGATATTTCACTGTTTGAAAAAAAAAAAAAAAAAAAAAAAAAAAAAAAATAGTCGATTTTTTTTAACCGGTTTAATGCATACATCATCTTACTGAATTACTACCTATTCAAGAATAGGAAGCTCTTGCGAAGTATTTGAGACTGAGGTTTACTTTTATCACGCCTAAATAAAAAAAATTTTCGAACTTAAATTTGAAATTATTATTATTTTTTTTTTTTTTTTTTTTTTCAAAGCTTGAAAATAATCTGAAAGTTAAACCGAGACCATGTCGACTACGCGTTGAGTGCTATTTCAGATGAGCTATCCGAGCTTATGTCATAGTCCGTTCAATCTAACTGTATGCAAAACATTAAAAAAATTAACCGCGAAAAATCAAAATTTTAGAAAATTTATTAATGATTTTTTTTTACCATACCTATATCGAGAGTTTAAATTCTTACTATGTTTGGAGGAAAGAAAGTTATTTTTTTTTATGAGCGAACAAGTGATAAAAAGCAGTGCATGTGCCATTATTCCTACAAAACAGAAGCAAAAATTTAAACTTTCAGTTTGAGATTTGGTGAAAAATCGTATAGGCATCACGGAGAAAAGTAGGAAATTCTAATCCGAGTGTTTGTCACCCTTGTCTTTGGCTCTAATAGGCAATTAAACACTTGGTTTAGAATTACTTACTTTCCTTCCTTCCTTGATGTGTAATATACTAATAAAACGATATAAAATTCAACCACTATACAACTATTTACTATACAATAATATCTATATCTATTAAATACAAATAATTTCATATAAGAAGTACCAATTATTAATTATACTGTTAATAGAACACGAGTGATCTAAAAAATTCTAATATACAGACAATACTTTTTAGTAAACGAAATTTTATCAAAAAATTATTATAAATTTCACTATGAAGTTAAAGTTACGTAAAAAATAATAAATTCTTATTAGTAATTGTTTATTAAATTAAATTAAAAATAATAAATAAATACAAATTTTTATTAGTAAATAATTTAATTTTTTATTTAAATAAATTCTCTAAAACTATACATAATTTTATAAATAAAAGGTCTTAAATTTATTTATCAAAAATATAAAATATTAACTATTACTTATATACAGTGTAAATATAATTGATTGTCAGTCTCGATTATTTAAAAATTTTGTACTTATAACATTAGCTCTATTATATTTACAAAAAATTGATATTTTGATTTTTAACTTAATTATTTTATAATTAATAAATTTAAATTTTTTATATATTATTTTTAAATTACTTAATAATAATTAAAATATTTCCATTAATCCAACGAATAAAATTTAAATTATTTTTACAATTTGTACAATGGTGATTAACTTAAATATGAAATTATAAATAATTTAATTTAATTGATTCATAAATTAATATATGTCACACTATGGCTAAATTATAAACAAGATAAAAAAAATTATTTTACAAAAAAAAAAAAAAAAATTAAATTTAAATTATAATTTATTAAAGATAAATTTTAAATCTTGAATTTGATTTTGGCAAGTTTTACTTTCTTCCCAAGCCCATAAAATGTCATTGACATATAGCGGAAAATCTGAATATTTTCTATAATTTTTTAAATCGTAAAATAAAACTTTAAGATATTTCAACATCTCAGCAGCCAAATTTGGTGTCGTGGTACATTTTTGTCGGATAATTTTATCTACCAATATCAATATACCCAATTTATTAATAGGTTTTGCTATAACAAAAAAAAAAAAATAGTATTTATAATAATTTATTTATACGTAATAAATAAATAAGTAAATAGATAAAGATAAAATTACTTACCATTTAAAAATTCTGTAACACAAACAGTAGCTATTTCTTCAGAATAACGTTGAAACGGTACCAAAAATGAATGCACATTATCAATCATAATTAAATACTGAGGTGATAAACAATTTAATTCTGATCTCAACCAATCTTCGAAATGAAAAAATGGTTTTCCGTTAAAATAATTCATTTTCTCTTTAATATAATTTGAAAAATTACGAATCACTGATAAATCACTTGAAAAATTCACAGTTATCACAACAGCGAGAAAGTAAAATTCACAAATTTAGTTTATGAAAATTTGAACGATGTGCACAAGACCAGAGCAAAATCACAAATGTACTATGCTCAAGTTGTAATGAAGAGTCTTACAAGATACCTAAGTACCAATGAGTAACTACCAATCATAAAATTCCCCAAACGTCCACTATAGACAAAAATTAAAAGTCTGCTTCTCCACGTAGGTGTATTGGGATAATCCTATACCTGACGCTTACGGATAAGGTAGCGCCTATATGTGCAGATGTTTGTCCAGACACTAATGTCCAGGTATATTTAGACAATATATCATAATATTTAAGATAATCTCTTAACAATACAGATAAAATTTCACCTCATTATTACTATCCTGAAAAATATTGTCAAGTTAGAGCAGCTATTAATTTTATTGGCTTATAATAACAGGAAGTAAGATATTCAAGTTATGAATTTATTCATCTTAGATAGAAATTATTTTATAAATATCACTTATGATGAAGTTGTAATAATATCGAAATATTTTTTCTTATGCTACTGATTTTTTTTCGGCCTAAAAAAAATTTTTTTCAATTAAAAATATAAAAAGCCAAAATTTTATTAGTTAAACGAAAAAAAATCCTTAATTCAAAAAAATTTGCTACACGAAAAAAAATAGGGGCTGCAACAAGACGCAGTCTTGTGGGAGCAATAGGACAAAGTCCTATGTTACCAACAGGATTTTCATGTTACAGCAACAGGACGAATCCTGTTGCAACAGCAGGATGTTTTCCGTACGATAAATAGGATAAAGAACAAATTTTTTTATTCGTAAAATGAAATTACAAAATTCGAAAAAAATTTTAATTTTTTTTAAAGTTTTGAAATTTCATTATACGAACAAAAAAAAATTACTACATGAAATTTGTTCTTTATCTCATTAATTCCACAAGAAAAATCCTCGGCTGCCCAATTTCAAAACACAGTAAGTGGAAAATTTTTAAAAATCGATTTTTTAGTATTTTTAGTTACAGTGGAGTCTTTTGGACATAATTCAATACATATTAAAAAAAAATTATTTTTCTGTCAGTTACTGAGTTTTTAAATTGGCCAGCCGTCCTGTTGCTTCCACAGGACTGAGTCCTTTTTTAGCGCATATTTTTTTCCGTGTATGAAAAATCCTCATTTAGGTCTGCTCAAGAAAATCAAGTTCTGAAATAGGTCTATTCAAGTATATAAAGTACCTAAAGCCCGACACGGATATAAATAAGAACAGTTCAAAATTTAATAATAAGTAAATTGACAAATTATGATGTACCTCTAGTTCAGAACGTTTTTTGCGCAATGAAGAAAAAAAAATGGCACAGTAAAAAATATACTGGATAATTATATTTAAAAAATATTTCGCATATAGATGCTGATATTGTCAGCCGAAAGTCTTGTGTCACTCTCAACCGCAACTGTGCCTTAAACAGTAGAATTAAATAAATTTTTTTTTTTTTTTTTTTTTTTTTTTTTTTTTTTTCATTTTTACATAAATTGTATTATTTATCTATTTATGAATGAATTTTTTGATATGGTTTTATGCATTGAAAATGTTAACGTTGGTTATTAGTATTTACTTAAATCAAAGTATTCTTTATATCTATCACCTCCCGCTTCTCGCTTACTTCCCTTTCCATTTTTGTATTTTCAATGGTAAGAATGGCTCATGAAATTTTAGAATCAGGTATCGCATCCTCAGGATTCGTCAATAATTATCTATAACGCCCATTACTAGACACCTTTTGCCCCACTCTCATTTTCTAGTTCAGTAGGTATAACATCATAACTACAATTGCAATAGACAATCAGTTTTAGAACAATCTTCAAGCGAGTAAAATCGTAAAATAATATCCAGTAAAAACTTGCGATAGCCTAAAAAAATTCATCATTTCCGTTTCACAAATTGTTTATATTTAATTTAAAAAATGAGTGAATCAAGTGAGAATTGTAGTGTCTGTGAATCACAAGTGCAATATCCAGAAACCTATTGGATTTTTAATTCTGAGGCCAAAAAATGTATTAAGGTAAATAATTTATATAATTTGTAATTATTTGAAAAATTTTCATGAAATATATAAGGTATGTTATTCTAAGGTGTAATATTTATTTATTAATTTATTTATTTAGCAACAACTTGCAACCGACTTTCCGATTTTGGAAACAATGCTCGAAGAACTGGAATGTCATTCAGATATTGCGATCTTAAGGAGAATCGCATCCAATGCAATGTTGCCAGAACTTGAAGAATCAGTAAATACCGCAATTAATATTATCATTCGAAGTATTGGACATCCACGGGAAAAAGTTAAAAGATTGCGAAAAAAATTCAATCGACTTGTTAAGGGAACACTACTAATAAATATAATAAACGATATAGCGCTAAAAACAGAGGTAAATATTCTTATCATTAACAAAATTTATTAAAAAATTTTTTATTAACGCAATTTATTAATTAATTTTTAAATATTTATTCCAGATGGAAATTGAATTGTTGGAGTCTGAAAGCGCCGGCTCAATTTAAAAAATCTTCTAATAATTAAATTGACTGTACATACGTTTTTAAATCTTTGATAATATTTTTGTAAATAATAATAACAATGTACTTTTTTAATAAAATACTCTTAAATTTTTAATTAAAATAAGATCATTTCAAATATATTTTAGCTATAATATTAATATCCTCCTTTAGTACAGATAGAAAAATATTTTCAATTAATCTAAAAAATAATTTTTTACTTTTCAATACCAATAATAGAATAAAATATTAGTTTTAACGAACATTCATTAATTCGGTAATTAGCGCGTTAATTCACTAGATGTTCTGACTATATACTACAACTATTAACATTTTTTTTTAAATTTATAATAGACTGAAAAAAAAAAAAGTTGATTATAAATTTGCTAACTAGAAATTGAATTCAAACTATTATAGGAAAGTCGTTAAGTTTTTATTTTAAAATAAGAGAAAAATTTATTAAAGAATAAATAAATATTGTCATCATAAGTTAAATATTCTAAAAAAAATAATAATTTTTATATATAATGTTTTTGAGTTTAATACTTTAGTTAATAAATTTTTCTCTCATCTTTCCGCATGCTACTTACACGTAGTATATATAACGCATCTAAAGTAACTGATTATTATTTCATAATATATTTATCTGAACAAATTAAAAAAAAAAATTAATTTAACCACCCATTTATTGTTCATGTAAAGTTATTTAAGAAACTGCCCTCTAGTTTTTAAAAATATTCAATAAATTTCATCTGTTATAATTGTATTAAATTTTTATACAACAATATATTATTTTTTATTATTATTTCTTTATATTTTACTATAAAAAAAGAAGTTTTAAAGCATTAAGTTAAAAATAGAACGTTAGTTAGAATTTCGCTAAAAATATTAGATTTTAAAAGAGATTACTTATAGTCGTTATCAATAAGGATTTGTTAAAAATGTGACGAATGAATTTTAAACTACGAAATTTTTTATATTCTATCACAATATCGTCATAAAGATTTTAATAAAATTTAATTGTTAAATTAGACTTAACTCCAAATTAAAACTAACTGTTAATATTTTTTTTTTATTTTATTATTCAAATTTATATCTCGACTATACAGCAACTATCCGTTATTTTTTTTTAAATTAATAAAATTTTAATATTGAGCAGATGTAAGTGGCATTGTCTAAGAATGTCCTTTAAATAAATTTTTTCTAATAAATTTTATGAGTTTGGATTTAAAATATGATTCTAAGTAGATTATAATAGATCTATAAAGATTGCAATGGATGCGAAATTGTTAAAACATGAGATCTAGTTAGGTCTCATTGAATCTAATTTACATTCTCTTAAATACCTTTTCTACTTTCTTTATCAAAAGTCTACAATAGGATCAAGTATCAATTTTTAATTATTTTTTTAATAACAATAATGTAATGTTAAACTGACGCCATCATGAATCTGAGACAGCTTACAAGATGAGGGTTTATATAGAAGCATCAAGCTGCCTGAAATTCAGACCGACGAGCACAGTCAGTTTTTGAAAATTCGTACCATTCGATAGCGTTGGTAATTAATGTAACATATATCTACTTAACTTAAAAATGCCTCTAAGCAAACGTAATTTGATATAATCTATAGTCATTAATAAGATATTTAATATTTAAAAACGAAAATTTCCATCCATGTTATTTAAATAATCTATAGATTGATACTAATCGATACAGATTCATAAAGATCTACTTTGTCAACGACGTTAAACTTGATAATTTAATATTTTAAGACAAATTTTTTTTTTTTTCAATAATAATTATGATGAAATATTTAAGAAAAATTAAGAAAAAAAATTAAAATTAATTACATGTTGAACTTTAAACTCGAATAACTCTTAAAAGAGTAGACTTAGAAAAAATACATAAGAGACAATTTATTTAGAGCGTTCAATTTCCTTCAAAAATATGTATCTCTCACCCCGATATGTTAATTTCAAAATAAGTTGTAAAATTTTAAAGTTAAAAAATTTTTTATTCCATGTTATTTAAACTTAAAATAGAAATTTACGATGAGCGACCTTTCAAAATTGATATTACGAGCTCCCGTTTTCTTAGGCTTCTTTTTCGTGACTAGGAAGATATTTCACTGTTTGAAAAAAAAAAAAAAAAAAAAAAAAAAAAAAAAATAGTCGATTTTTTTTAACCGGTTTAATGCATACATCATCTTACTGAATTACTACCTATTCAAGAATAGGAAGCTCTTGCGAAGTATTTGAGACTGAGGTTTACTTTTATCACGCCTAAATAAAAAAAATTTTCGAACTTAAATTTGAAATTATTATTATTTTTTTTTTTTTTTTTTTTTTCAAAGCTTGAAAATAATCTGAAAGTTAAACCGAGACCATGTCGACTACGCGTTGAGTGCTATTTCAGATGAGCTATCCGAGCTTATGTCATAGTCCGTTCAATCTAACTGTATGCAAAACATTAAAAAAATTAACCGCGAAAAATCAAAATTTTAGAAAATTTATTAATGATTTTTTTTTACCATACCTATATCGAGAGTTTAAATTCTTACTATGTTTGGAGGAAAGAAAGTTATTTTTTTTTATGAGCGAACAAGTGATAAAAAGCAGTGCATGTGCCATTATTCCTACAAAACAGAAGCAAAAATTTAAACTTTCAGTTTGAGATTTGGTGAAAAATCGTATAGGCATCACGGAGAAAAGTAGGAAATTCTAATCCGAGTGTTTGTCACCCTTGTCTTTGGCTCTAATAGGCAATTAAACACTTGGTTTAGAATTACTTACTTTCCTTCCTTCCTTGATGTGTAATATACTAATAAAACGATATAAAATTCAACCACTATACAACTATTTACTATACAATAATATCTATATCTATTAAATACAAATAATTTCATATAAGAAGTACCAATTATTAATTATACTGTTAATAGAACACGAGTGATCTAAAAAATTCTAATATACAGACAATACTTTTTAGTAAACGAAATTTTATCAAAAAATTATTATAAATTTCACTATGAAGTTAAAGTTACGTAAAAAATAATAAATTCTTATTAGTAATTGTTTATTAAATTAAATTAAAAATAATAAATAAATACAAATTTTTATTAGTAAATAATTTAATTTTTTATTTAAATAAATTCTCTAAAACTATACATAATTTTATAAATAAAAGGTCTTAAATTTATTTATCAAAAATATAAAATATTAACTATTACTTATATACAGTGTAAATATAATTGATTGTCAGTCTCGATTATTTAAAAATTTTGTACTTATAACATTAGCTCTATTATATTTACAAAAAATTGATATTTTGATTTTTAACTTAATTATTTTATAATTAATAAATTTAAATTTTTTATATATTATTTTTAAATTACTTAATAATAATTAAAATATTTCCATTAATCCAACGAATAAAATTTAAATTATTTTTACAATTTGTACAATGGTGATTAACTTAAATATGAAATTATAAATAATTTAATTTAATTGATTCATAAATTAATATATGTCACACTATGGCTAAATTATAAACAAGATAAAAAAAATTATTTTACAAAAAAAAAAAAAAAATTAAATTTAAATTATAATTTATTAAAGATAAATTTTAAATCTTGAATTTGATTTTGGCAAGTTTTACTTTCTTCCCAAGCCCATAAAATGTCATTGACATATAGCGGAAAATCTGAATATTTTCTATAATTTTTTAAATCGTAAAATAAAACTTTAAGATATTTCAACATCTCAGCAGCCAAATTTGGTGTCGTAGTACATTTTTGTCGGATAATTTTATCTACCAATATCAATATACCCAATTTATTAATAGGTTTTGCTATAACAAAAAAAAAAAAATAGTATTTATAATAATTTATTTATACGTAATAAATAAATAAGTAAATAGATAAAGATAAAATTACTTACCATTTAAAAATTCTGTAACACAAACAGTAGCTATTTCTTCAGAATAACGTTGAAACGGTACCAAAAATGAATGCACATTATCAATCATAATTAAATACTGAGGTGATAAACAATTTAATTCTGATCTCAACCAATCTTCGAAATGAAAAAATGGTTTTCCGTTAAAATAATTCATTTTCTCTTTAATATAATTTGAAAAATTACGAATCACTGATAAATCACTTGAAAAATTCACAGTTATCACAACAGCGAGAAAGTAAAATTCACAAATTTAGTTTATGAAAATTTGAACGATGTGCACAAGACCAGAGCAAAATCACAAATGTACTATGCTCAAGTTGTAATGAAGAGTCTTACAAGATACCTAAGTACCAATGAGTAACTACCAATCATAAAATTCCCCAAACGTCCACTATAGACAAAAATTAAAAGTCTGCTTCTCCACGTAGGTGTATTGGGATAATCCTATACCTGACGCTTACGGATAAGGTAGCGCCTATATGTGCAGATGTTTGTCCAGACACTAATGTCCAGGTA